>NC_044043.1:50684444-50984444 GCF_901765095.1 Microcaecilia unicolor | reverse complement strand
GGTTTGATTTCCAATGCAGTTCCTTGTGATTTTGGGCAAGTCACGTAAACTGCTTTGATTGTAAGCACAGAAAGGCAGTCTATCAAGTCCCATACCTTGTCCCCTAAGATGGCAAAACTTGAAAGAGTCTACCAGCAGAGGTGGTAGTAGTGGCCATCGCTGTGACAGATTTTAAGCATACTTAAGACAGAGACAATGGTAGGGTTGAAAGGCCAGGTAAGACACAGATAATGGGAGATTTTTGACATTGGGTTGCATGTGAAAATTTATATGGTGCATCTACCCAAAGTGAATAAATCTCAACTGGATGGGCCATTTTGTTCTTTGTCTGCCATCATCCAATATGTCACCATGTAACCCTATTCTGATAGAGCTCAGCCGATTGAGAGAAAGTGACCCTTGGCTAATATACTAATTCCAGTATTTATATTCTGCAATATCTTGGAAGTCCAGTGCCAATTACAAAAAAAGAGACTGCTAATAGCCAGGATGGCCTATTTGTATTCAGCCATTTTTTAAACAAAATTAAGGTATGATTGAAATAGACATGTTTTAGCATATGATGGAACAATGCGTACTTAGACTGAGCTCTCTCATCTGCTGGTATTTCATATTATATTAGAGCCACCTGATAGGTGAGGGTTGCCATAAATTGAGATTTATAATGTAAATCTCTTAACATTGGGGTAGTATAAGATCTGATGGCCATTTGCTCATAAAAATGAGATTTAGATGGAACTTGAATAATATAAAAGGTGATAAACCATGTAAGATCTGGCTATAGTAAACATTTTATGTTGTATTGTGTTACCAATGTGCCTCAGCGTCCATATATGGATATGGGAGTGGCCAGTCTGCCCATTCATATTGACTACTAATCTCTACTACATAAATAACAGGCATTAGAAGATGGGTAACTGACATAAACTATTTAGGGGCTAGCGAATAAGCAGACAATGAGGAAAGGGGAAATTAGATGAACCCAGTATCTTCATTAGAGTAGTTGCATAACTCCAGGTTACTTAGAACAGACAATCCAGTCCTGGTTTTCTCACCTCTATCCCAAGACAACATGGGATTGGTTTAATGTTTTACCTAGGTTCAGAAACCTCAAAATAGTTTAGGATTGGGAACAAAGAAAAAGGAATAAAATTGTCCATCTTGAGCACTCAATTTATTTTTGGCAGTTCAAGGTATGGCTCATAATGGTTAATGACAGTGTTAATGAACAAATTCTTTCATTTATAAGACTCAAACATTAAGCGTAATTTCTAGTAGAAGAAAGCGGGATTGTAGTAAAAGACTCCCAACTGCCAAAGAATTCACCCTACTATTTCCTCTGGCTTCTTTGTGCTTCCAGCCTAGTTGGAACCAGGGCTGGACACCACCATGGTACAAGGATGTGAGTGCAGCTTCCACAACGTGAGGACCCTACTTGGGATCAAAGTATGGAGCTTACCACGAGCCACCAAGGCCAGCCTTGGAGGTTGGTTTGAAAAGCGGCAATTTCTCCTGGTCTTAGATGAATGGAGAGCTCGTGTTTTATAATCTGTTGGCTCCTGTCCCAAAAACCTCTGAGTCCCTGAATGCTTAGCAATTGGAGTGTTTATTATTAAGCTTTTGTAAAAGATTGGCCAAAGATGTAGCCAGGTCACCTAACCGTTGTCTGGCACAGTGTTTTGCAATTATGCTGTGCCTACCTTTGTCACGCTCGCTACTTTTGCCTAGGCATAGAGAAGAGGCTCCACTTGCTGTTCCTTTTCAGATTCCGTCATGAATAAAGGTGCCCTCCTAGAGTAATCAGGTGTTGATGTATTCCCAGAAAGCATATAATTGCTTGGTTTTTTTTTTCTTTCTCTTTAATTTTGTTAACGTTTACTGGAAGCAGTATGTGACTGTAGTCATGCTGGTGAACAGGAGGGGCAAGTGCAGCAGATGTGGCAGAAAGTGGGCCGAGGTAGCACAGATCTCCCCACACACAGCTCTGATCCGTACGCCCTTCCCACGCTTTCCCTTGCCTTTTCTGTTACAGTCTTTGTGCCTGATTTTGTTCTTCTATCATTGTGTGTGTATTTTTAATTTTTTTTTTTTTTGTCAGAACTGTTGTTTCTACTTTCTCTGCAGGGGAAGTGAAAGCCCTGGCAGCTCCAATAGAAGGGTTGTTGTATTCACAAACTGCCTGTGAAGCGCTTACCTTCCAACTTGGTTTCTCTGAAGCATTAATTGACATTTTGGAAGAACATTTTGCCCACTGAGCAGTGTACAAAGTTTTAAAAAGTCCATATGGCAATCAGCAATACCCATCATGTACCAATTAAAATTTTGCAGTTAAGCTGTCACAATTCTATAAGCAGTTCTTTTCAAATTCTACTGCACTCCTAGAATCGTACATATTTGGAATAGTGTCACATGTGGCCTTCTTCAAAATATCTGTGTCGTGACTGTGTTTGTTTCACACAGAACAATTGAATTTCACGTGTGTCCTGTCCCAAACGTGCAGTAGTTGATCCCAGGGGCTTTGAATAAATAGAGGAGGCACAAGCTAGAATATGTATTCAATCATTAATTAATGTATTTATAATCCATTTACCTCGGTGTCCTACAGTGCGTAAAAACACAGGGATAGATATTTAGGTCTGAATTCTATATATGGTGCCAAAAAAAATCACTATTCTATAAGCTGCACTTATGTGCATACGCCTAGGAATCAAGCCTAACCTTAGGCGCGGCCATTTCCACCAACTGAAACGTGGTGCAAATGTAAAGCGCCTAAATCAGGCACGTATACCCCTTATTCTATATAACAGCACACATAAATGTTATGAACGCTCCCCATTCTGCACATGACCCTCCCAATTCCTCACCCCCTTTTTTTTTAACTTGTTTGTAAAGTTTAGGTGTGTAAATTCCAATTAAGTCTTCTTAAAAAGCCAATTATTGGTGCTAATTAGCTCATTATTCAATTAAACTGCACACGCAATTATTGGTGACTTTTATAGAATTAGAGGATTAGTGGGACTTAACCAATTACTCCCCCCCCCCATCTTAAAAAGTGCCCAAGGTTGCACGCACATAGAATAGGGTCAGTTACGTGCATATTTTCACTTGGTGATAATTAGCAATAATTGGCCTTAATAAGTTTTAATTGACTTTAACAACAATAAGTAACAGCCACATAAAAAAATAAACTATTAGCGAGGACAAGGATTTGAAAAATGGAATGTTCACTTAGGAAAATGCCTTTGGAGAGCTCTATAAAAAACAGTATAGAATTCTGCTCAGGAGTCAGCAAGGTAATATCCCAAAACCGGTGTGTCTCTTTCATTTGTGATTTCATACTAGCTGTGGGAATACACATTAGGTAAATTTGCATTTTGAAGGCAATTTTCAGAACACTGCAGGTATTTGAAAAGTCTGTGGTCTACCGGCTATCAAAAGGAAAAATGAGTGTATGTTCCCTTTGAAAATTGAATAGAGAAAAAGTACTTGGGAGAGTTACAGCTGCTTTTTCTGTGGAACATTTTGTAATATGTATAGTTTTGAAAACACGGTACAGGACAGGGATAATTCTAGGTGCCTAGGTTCCATTAGGTTCCCTCTTGGCAGAATCCATCTTGTGAAGTGCCTTTCTGCACCATATCTTTCTTTCCTATTTTGACAATGGAGTTTTGTTTCCTGGCACATTGCCGCCTCTCATTTCTTTGGTTTTATTTTTTAATTATAAATTGCATTGATGTGATTGCAAAAGGCGCTATGGCAAGAATTTAATAAACCGTAACCTGCTAAGGAGTACTAGCAAAGGAAAAATCAGCAGAGTAGGGTATCTGTTAACACTTCCAAAGAGGTATCAAGCCCAAACAAATAGATTTTTCACAATAAACTTTCTGAGACTTGACACGGTGCCATGTTTTGGCGTTTGCCGCCTGCGTTAGGAGTCTGAGGAAATACAACCTCAAAAGGCTCTTGATGTATGGAGTGAGAAAAAGGCAGCTTTCAAGGGTGACAGTCAATCACAACAGAGTTGCAGGCAGCAACGCTGAAAAATGGCACCGTTTTGAGTCTCAGGGGTTTTTTTTCACAATAAAATATTTGTTTGGACTTGATACCTCTTTGGTTTTGTGTTGGAAGTGTCATCAGATACCCTATTCTCCAGTTATTTTCCTGTGACTATTTCGTAGTGGTGTCTTCGTTCCTCCACCTTTGGTGGTTTGCTCTCAGAGTACTATCAAAACCAGCTATTGACGTGACTAAAATTTCGGCTTGCACACTTCTGTAGAGCTGGTGTAAGTGGGAGCCCTGCTTGTGCTCTGCCCCTGAGTAAACCCCCCGTTGCAGATATGTGCTATGTAAATTAAAGGTATTTGTAGAATAGCACTTCAGCGCCATCCTCCTAATTCTATTTTTAAAAATGCACGTACCCAATTTGTGTTCATTTTAATTGAATAACGATCTAATTAGCGCCAATAATTGGCTTTTAAACGAGCAGTTATTGGCACTAATTAGATTCAATTAACATGTACATGCATAAATTTAGGCATGAGTCAGAAAAGTGAGCATGGAAATGGGAGGGCCATGGGCAGATCAGGGGCATAACTTTTAGTCCCTTTATGAATAAGGGAGCTCTGTTCCCTAAATATAGGCATGAGCATTTGCTCCAGGTTTTCATTGGTGCAAATGGCCGTACCTAAATGTAGACATGATCTCTGGGCTTAAGCACTATTCTATAAACCGTGCCTTCAGTTAGACGAGGTTTATAGAATACCGCTACACGCTTTTTTTCAGCGACAACTTTTTAGGTGCCATTTATAGAATTCCCTCCCACCACCACCACCACCATATTAGCATTTGCATATATAATGCATATGTAAACGTGAGTACCTAGGCTATAGAATTTCCTTTTACATGCACTGATGCTTTTCCTTCCCCTAGGAAATGCCACCTTTCAATGTGGATAAAAATATGCACTTTGTGCAACAAAACGTATATTTTTGACCTCATAGAGCAGTGGCATAGCCAGAAGTCCATTTCTGCAATGAATATGTATGAGATCTATTTCCATTCACTGCTTCCGTTGCATGCAGATAGATCTCATACATATTCATTGAGGAAATTCTAAAAACCAGGCTGGGTTGTGGACCTCGAGGACTAAATTTTAGGACCCCCTACCCTATTGTTTCTTTGTGTGACTGTCAGGCCATATTGATTGCAGCTCTTCTTTTGTGCCCTCTAGGTGACCTCCAAGCCTTCCTAATGCTTACCCCTGCCTTGTCTTCACTTGTCTCAGGCTTTCTTAAGTTCTGTTGTTTTTTCGTCTCTTGTAGATGTTCAGGAGGTTCAGACTTGGATGTCATAATGGAAAGTATGCAAAGCAAACTGAAGATAAAATCAGCTACCCATATTTAATACATTGTTATAGGACTTCTGTTTTGAGAGGTGGAGGAGGGATAAGTTGTGGGATGATGTTAGCCTTGTGATATATAAGAAGAAAAGGAGGTATGAGTTATGGTGCTGATTTTCAAAACATGTCACATCTCTGCTCTCTTCTCACACCTGCTTATCAGTCCATGCACATAACCTCCCGTCAGCACATAATTCACTCCTCAATGCTGGCATCCTGGCCACTGCTCAGTTTTTCATAGATTTCCTCCATGCTTGGGCCAAAATGCAAATGAATCCCTGAATTAGAACACAGTGTACAGAAGAATAGCACAAGAAATACTTGGGCACACGGAAACAAGTGCTGGAGATGGTACTGAGCCTCCCCTTCCCCCCAGTCACCTCAATACACGGAAAGCTTTTCTCTATATTAGTATCATGCCGTTCTGCAGGAGGGCAGATGTAGCGTTGTATGCCCCTAGCATTGAATTTTAGCATGCCATTAGTCATTCAGAAGATGGACCTGCAGACCTCCCCTCTCCAACGTGATTGGAACGTGGAACGGTGGTAGTTATTGTGTGTGTGTGTGTGTGTGTGTGTGTTTTTAAACGTGGAGGAACTTTGTATAGGTTGTGTAGGTGACTGCATGGATGTGTAAGTTTTGTGTAAGTAAAACTAGGCAAGTGTTTTATAAATACCTCAGGAGTGCCCCCAACTGTCAGTGTATGCCCTCTTCTAATATCAGCCCCCTTCTCCCATCTTCAGGCCTTATGATAGCCCCCAGGCTCTGTTTCCTAGCCCCAGCATCAGCCCCCTTTCTGTACCCGTCCCCCACCGTCTGCCCCCTTTTCCTATCCTCAGGCCCTGTGCCGGCCCCAAGCGTCGGTCCCTTCTTCCAGCCCCCAGTTTTCAATGCCTCCTCCCATTTGAGTCCAGTGCCTCTTACTCTGCAGGGCAGTGGCAGCTTGTCCCACACATTCTACCTGCCTCTCAGCTGACTCTGCTGCCAGTACCATGAGATACAGGAAGTACCAACTTTTATGGTTCATACTTTTTGTGGTACCAGTAGCAGTGTTGAGCGAGAAGTAATTGGAGTGGTGGGAGCAACTGCTAAAAATTTGAATGGACCACGGTTTTTCTGGCCCACCCTATTCCAATCCTCTGCCCCTCCCCCCACCCATTGCTTTTCCAGACCCAGGTCAAAAAGAGAAGGTAGTCGAGTGTTATGTGTAATTTAGAGCAGGTGAAAATGCCACTGAATATACATGTTATCGTTATAGAATATGACAGTTCATGTGTGCTATGAAGGGCTGCCCTGAACACACCCCCTATTTAAATCCGCATTGTCCTGTCCATACGTATAAGTAATGGCTTTTATAAAATCGCTACTTGCAGGCATGGTTCCACTGTTTATTTGTGCAAATGGTGCCTTTGGCTTCTAAAAACCAGGCTGATATTTGGTAAAACACGCTTTGAAAGTGCTAAACCCCTCCGAGAAAAGCTGCACTGTCTCCCAATTAAAGAATGGATCGTCTTCAAAATCTGCACCTTGGTTCACAAAATCATCTATGGCGTAGTCCCAGGATACATGACAGACCTCATAGATCTACCAACCAGAATCAGATCATCACGATCATACCTAAACTTACATTACCCAAATTGCAAAGGACTCAAATACAAAACAACCTACACATCCAGCTTTTCCAACATATGCGCACAACTATGGAATGGACTCCCAAAAACTGTGAAAATAATCCACGACCATCTAAACTTCAGGAAATCACTAAAAACCAACCTTTTCAAAAAGGCTTACCCCACCGATCCAACGTAAATCCCCACACCCAGCAACACAGCATAACCAGTGATCGTACTGGATAATACACAATCTTCACTCCATCTGACCCTCATGGTACCTGACACACAACTACCTCATTCGACCACAACATAACCTTGTATTTGTTATCAACCGACTGGCGAACGCCTTTACGGTATTATGTAAGCCACATTGAGCCTGCAAATAGGTGGGAAAATGTGGAGTACAAATAAAATTTACTCCATAGTATAAAGCTCTGTGATTTCTGTTTTGCCCTGGTTCATTAAAAAAAGGGAACAAAGAAAGGCTTATCAGTTGAATGGTCTTATGAATAAGTGTACTAGCTCATTTTTCACACCTGAGGTGGTTTGGCCCAGTTGTCCATGTGGCCAGTGGGGACAGCCCATTCCATCATATGGGAAATTCATTGGCTTTTAGCTTGGTCTACTTATCTATAAGTAAATATTGATGCTCTAGATCCCAAAAGGCAAAAATTAGCAAAATTGAGGATTGGCTCACATGTCCGTAAGACCATCCAGACTGCACTATCTGTGTGTGTTGTGGTTTCTTTTTTTTATGTGTCTCCTCCCCCTATTTAAAAAGGTTTGAATGGCAGAAGTAACTCAGCCAACGACAGGCACAGGATGGTGCAGAGTTTCACTATTTGTCATAGGAAATTGCACTGAGTCTTGAACTAAGGTTAGATAGAAAGTTGCTTCCTCTACTTGTTTATTTCATATGTAATAATGACATCCATTGTTTTCAGAAACAGCTGCAATCAGATGGTCCCTTTACTGATGAACCTGTGTTAAGCCTTAGATTACATATAGTATTCACCATGCCTTTGACCTAGACATCCTCATTAAAATCATGGTAAAACATCGCACTGTGGCAATATCGCTGAAACGTAGCATTATTATTCTCAGAGCCTGGTCTTCTGAAGGTGACACTCCAGTACCAGTAACTTGTGTTTTTTGATATATTTATTTTTATTATTGTTTGGGGAATGATTTAGTCCTTCTCTATCAAAGTGGAGACTGGCACAGCTTTTCCACTGCTCAATGGATGCTTTAAATTAAAACAGTACCAGAGATTGTGGAAGATGGCAAATGAATAATTGATAGCTCACAGATCTATATTTTAAAAACCTGTTGGAGAAGAAAAGTAAACATTTGAGACAGTGTTTTGCCCTTCAAGCGAAGGACATAATTGTCTTTGCCAGTGAGAAGCCTTTTTAAGTGGGAGTCATTAGGATAATAGCTTCACTGACAGCAGCTTGAGTTTCTCCCAGGTACTGTGCGGATTGAAAGGCAAGAGTACGCATTTATGATCCATATCGCACACAAACACAGGCACTGACTTATGGAGCGGCAAGAGTTAAAAATGTAATACGTCACTGGGAGGTTGGAGACAACATCTCTGACTGGCTTCCTTGTGTCACCTTATGTTAGTGAGGTGCAGCCCAAGGCACAGCGCAGGTATCATTGACTGAGACATCGCTGTGAGTTTGTGACTCCCCTGAATGTTAGCTGCACGAACCAGGCAGATTTTTGACGTGAATAGTAATGTGGCGGAATGAGACTGCATCCGCCCACACGTGTCTGTGTTTCATCCACAGTATGCATTAATCAATCTGCCATACGGGGGCAACGTATCTAAAATGTATGTCATTGGAAGACAGACCTTTATCTGGAATCGGCAGTGCTACAGTGTGTGAGTCAGATTATTGGACAGTATCTAACTGAGGAAGGAGAAATGCCATTACACTTAGAAAAGATTTCTTTATTATTTTTGCATATCTGAAGGATGGTGCACTGTTATAGCCTGGACAGTCTGCCTCAGCACAAGCTCTGCCTGTATCTTTTTTTTATAAATGTTTCTTAGGAGTCCTTTTACTAAGCCACGGTAAAAAGTGGCCTTCGGTAATGTGGGTGCCTGTTTTGGGCGCATGCTGGGACCTTTTTTTTTTTTTTTTTTTACCATGGCTGGGGAAAAAGGGCTTTTTTTACTGGACTGGGGAATGGGCGTGCGCTGAAATTAAAACTAGTGTGCGCCTCTTTATGGCCTGAGCCCTTCCCGCCACCCGTTGACCTAGCAGTAAGGGCTCACGAGCTAACCACACAGTACCCATGCAACATGCGCCAACTGCTGATTACCACCAGGAATGCCCCCCCCCCCCCCCCGGCAGTAAAAAATAGAAAATTATTTTCTACCACATGCCAAACTCAGAATTGCCGCCGGCCGCACATGCTAGCCCAGCGGTAGTGCCGGTTTGGCATGCACTACCTTCGCGTTAGCCCTCCCACGCCTCAGTAAAAGGGCCCCTTAGAGATTTATTTTTGGAAACCAAAGATGAATCCATAAAACATTGGGGTTGATATTTAGTGTGATTTTTACCGGTAGCAGAGCGCTGTGACTGGGTTTGGCGCCAGTATTCAGTGGCACTTGGCCAGAGAGTGCTGCTGAATACCAGCACAGACCACTGTGGCATTTAGTGCAGGAGTGGAGCTCGGACAGAGTCGGGAGTTTATCCTGGCATGACTGACATTCAGTGCCAGTGCTTGAATATTATCTGGGCAAAAGGGTGCCCTAACGTGCCTAGCTAGTTATTCGGGTACCAGCTCTGAATATTGGCCAGACTCGGATGACTTCCAGCAGCTGCCGTTATACCAGATACTCAGCACTAAAGATCCAGATTCGGTCAGGCGCTGAATATCTAGTCCCAAATCTACTTACAGCGCTCAGTGTTTCGAAAAATACCAACTGCCATGTGCTGAATATTGACCCTTGTGTATTTTGTATAAATCTGCAGTAACTTAACAACTATTTTCTGGTGCTTTAAATTTTTATATTAGCATCAGTCAGTAAAATCATAAGAACATAAAATGTGTTATGCTGAGTCAATTCAACGGTCCATCGAGCCCAGCATCCTGTCTCCAGCAATGGCCGGTCTGGGTCCAATAGGAAGTACCCAGCAGATCCGAAAGAGTAAAGCTATCACTTGTTACTCACTCCTTGGGATAAGCTTAGATTTCCCCAAGTCTACCAGGCTCATTATTTTTTTTTCTAAACCAGTCTAACATACTCACTTTTATTCCTCTTAATCCAAATGAGGCTCAAGACATATTACAAAAGAGTAAAAAATGGGGCCCGTACTCCCAAATTATAACAATGTAATTGTGTATAGCGACTGACTTTACATTAATCTAACTATCCTGTATAATAATTTGCACCTCCGTCTGGATGCCTGGGTTCGTAACACACTTCCCATTGGTCCGCCCTGGGGATGACGTCACAGGGCGGACCAATGGGAAGTGAGAGGGGAGGGAAGCAAGCACCAGCCACCAGAGGTCTGCACAGATTCCCCCCCCCCCCCCCGAGTTCACAATGACCTGGGAAGGGAAGCCAGCACCAGTTTCATGCCCCCCTACCTCCCTCCCTCCCTCCTTCCACACCCCGCCTCTCCTCCAGAGGTCTGCACAGAATGCCCCCCTACCTACCTCCCTCCCTCCTTCCACTCCCATCCAAGTTCCATGCCTCCCTCTCCTCTGAGTTCCCATGCCTCCCTCCCTCTCTCTCTGTGCCCTCCGAGTGGAAGTAGGACGTGTGTGGCTGGCCCTCCCCTTCGTAAGTGCCGGCTGTTATTTAAAACTTTTTACCTGGTGCTCCGCCGGCAACAGTGAAGTTGAGCAGGCATGGCACAGCGCTTCACACTGCCTTCGCTTCTGTTTCAGCACTGCCTCTGGCCCCGCCCTTCCACAAACAGGAAATGAGGACGGGACCAGAGGCAGCGCTGAAACAGAAGCGAAGGCAGTGTGAAGCGCCGTGCCATTCCTGCTCGACTTCACTGTTGCCAGCGGACCACGAGGTAAGAAATTTTAAATAACAGCCGGCACATACGAAGGGGAGGGCCAGCCGCACACGTCCTGTTTCCACTCGGAGGGCACAGAGAGAGAGAGAGAGGTAGGCGTGGGGGTGTGGAACTCGGACGACAGGGGGTGCATGGAACTCGGAGGGCAGGGGAGGAGAGGGAGGGAGGGGGGGAAGGGGGTTCCTGGAACTCGAAGGGGAGGGGTGCCTGGAACTCGGAGGGAGGGAAGCAGGAGGGGGGGCATGGAACTCGGAGGGGAGGGGGGCTGGAACTCAGGACAGAGAAAGGGAGGTAGGGAGGGGGCCCTGGAACCTTGCTAGCGCCAGTTTCATTTCTGTTGGAAATGGGCCTCTTACTAGTTACAATAATAAAGATCAAATAGGTAAACTTTCAAACACATCCTAAATGTACAGTAACTTTTAATCTCTTTTAACTCACCTCCTACAATAGGTCTGTTCCTAGTAGTGAATTTTCAACATACCGAGTTCAAAGGTATTGTTAATCTGATTTCTTGTGCAGAGCGTAGTAGTCTTGTAGCAGAATACAGAGAGATTGTATCTCAACGATAGGACAGGGCTAGGCCATGCGAAATTTTAAAAAGAAACGTCAATAACTTAAAAAGTATTCCAGCTTTTACTGGAAGCCAACGTAACTTTCTCTGGGAACTTACCCGAACCCTTGTAAACCCAGCTATCTTGGGTGCATTGACTACATCCTCCAGCAATAAATTCCCCAGCTTGATTGTTGTGTGGAAAAAAATACTTTCTTCAATTTGCTTGAAATTGGCTTCCTGTCAGTTTTATGGAGTGTCCTCTCATCTTAGTACTATTTGAAAGAATAAATAACCTTGTTGAGTTTTCCTGTTCCACTTCACATGTGATTATGTACACCTCTATTTACCTTATATCTTCTTGGTCATCTCTTCTCTAAACTGAAGAACCCTATTAACCTGTTTAACTGTCTTTCAGAACTGAGCTGTTCCAACCTCTTATTTTTTTGTTGTCCTTCTTTGAACCTTTTCTAATCTTGCTCTATCTTTTTGAGATAGGATGACTAGAATTACACAGAGCATTGAAGCTGTGATTGCACCATAGATCAGTAAAGAGGTATAATATTCTGCATTCTTCCCTGAATAGCATTGTGTTTGCTTTGGGACCTGATATCTGTTTGACTACATCGATATTAGCTCTGGCTGCCACTATCCATGGTTATTCAACAGCACTATATGGATAGCGATGATTATGTTTTTATGCTTATTTTTGGCTGTTTTTGACTGATTGTGTATGTTGGTTGTAAGCCGCCCAGAATTGTAGATGGTGTGGGATAAAAGATGTTTTAAATAGATAAATATTGTCACTGAATATCCATATAGAACACCTCAGCACAGTGCTTAAATGGTGCAACTTCTCCGGAAAGTGACATTATTCAGACCGCAAAGAAATCTGTTTTGCTTTGCCTTTGGTTCTTTATTCAGCAGCAGCGAGTGGGTGGTGACGCCGTGGAAAGTTGTTGAAAGACAGTAGGGGATTTTGATCCATATATCTCCTTTTCGGATAAGTACTGTACGTGTACGTGCAGGACCTCAGACTCAGAAACAGAACGAAGGAAGAAGAGGACCACGGCTGGTGTTAGTCACGCCCAAGTCCCACCTTCACTACTCCTCTGACACGCCCTCTTAAACTTTTGCCGTCCCTGCGATGGATAGCAGTTGGGGACGTCTGAAATCGGCTTTCAATTATACCGATTTGGACGACCCTGTGAGAAGGACGTCCACCTTCCAATTTGTGTCGAAAGATGGGCGTCCTTCTCTTTCGAAAATGAGCCCGATAGTGTCTTTTTTTTTTTTTTCTGTTGTCTTGTTCTGGGTTTCTGTTTGAGTTCCTTGAACTTGAAATGTACTGGCAAAAAAAAATCAGTGTTCTGAAGAGGAGGAACTTTTTTGATATCTGCTCACAGCTGTAACTTTTACCTGAAGAACTTTCTAGCCAAGTTGCTGCCATGCTAATAATCAAACAGTATATTTTAGCATATCTGCTGTTTAATAGCTCAAATGCTCACACGCTAACAGCTTCCTTGCAGGCCATAATTAGATAGAATTCTGTATGCGTTTGAGACAACCAAGTGATCCATCTAGCTCCACAGCATGCAAAACAAAAGGGCTGAAATTAGAAGCTTGTTTGAAAGGTAATTAACTCTGTTTAGTTCTAATTGTGACTCGTTTTCTGGATACCTGAAAAAAAAAACCCAAAAGGGTAAGAGTTCCATTTATGTAGAAACTGATAGTGACAGCAGGTGAACCTTTGAAGTCCATAACATCCAAGCAAATCCAGGGTGAAGGGATTAAAGAGGATGACAAAGACTGAGCATACCACGCCAAAAATACAAAGTGAATCTTCACTTGTCACAAAAGATTGCAAGATGGTCTTATTCAACCCATCTTTTTTTTTTTGTTACATTTGTACCCCGCGCTTTCCCACTCATAGCAGGTTCAATGCGGCTTACATATTGTAAACAGTTACTTATTTGTACCTGGGGCATTGGAGGGTTAAGTGACTTGCCCAGAGTCACAAGGAGCTGCCTGTGCCGGGAATCAAACTCAGTTCCCCAGGACCAAAGTCCACCACCCTAACCACTAGGCCACTCCTTGCATTTTAAATTGACAGTCTAGGTTGCATAGACTCAGGTCTCCTTGTGTTTTATGGGGCTCATTTTCAAAGCGCTTAGATTTACAAAGTTCCATAGGTTGCTATGGAACTTTATAAGTGTAAGCGCTTTGAAAATATGCCTCTATGTGTAAGCCTTTGTGCAGTATCCCAGATGTGCACAATAAATAAATAAATATGCTCTTATAAAATTGCCCAGGGTTCTACATGCATGAAAAGTAGGCACACAGACATGGGGGGCATTTCTGTAACTTGGCACCTCCATTTAGGCATGCCAATGCTGTGTGCTAAGTGCCAATTCTTTAACGGCATCTGTTTGCCAAGGTGCCATCATAGGGGAAGGTTTTCTGTGATATAGTCAAAGGGGTTTACATATAATAGACCAGTGTTTCCCAAGTCCAGTCCTGAAGTGCCCCTCGCCAGTCAGGTTTTCAGGATATCCACAATGTATATACATGAACTTGATTTGCATACACTGCCTCCATTATATGCAAATCTCTTTCATGCATATTCATTGTGGATATCCTGAAAACCTTACTGGCAAGGGGGTACTCCAGGACTGGACTTGGGAAACACTGTTGTAGACTACTATTATTATTATTATTAACATTTGTATAGCACTACCAGACGCACACAGCGCTGAACACCTGACAGAGAGACAGTCCCTGCTCAATAGAGCTTACAATCTAAAAATAATACAGACAGACAAGACAATTAAGGGCAAGGGAAGTACTGGGTGAGAAGGAACAAGGGGAGGCAATTGAGTAGTAGCTAGGAGCCAAAAGCAGTGGTGAAAAGGTGGGTTTTCAGCATAGATTTGAAAACAGGTAGAGATGGAGCTAGACATACAGGCTCAGGAAGTCTATTCCAGGCATGAACCCGACTTGGCATACCAGTTTATGTTAGGTCAATGGTAAATGTAAATAGATGCACTCAAGTGCACCATGCGAAGTATATAAATCAAAGTATTCTGTAAATTACACATGCAGGTTGGAGACACGCTTATGCTTTTCCCACATATACACACCCCTTGCAGTTATACGCCATTGTACTTCAGCATGACCTTATAGAATAATGCTTAGCCAAAATGGAGTTACCGCACGGCTACTGCGTGGCACTTGCGATAATTTCATTTTTGCCGCGCATCCGAAAAAGACTTTTTATTTCTGCTGCATGTATTGGACGCGCGCCAAGTGGCGTTTGGCGTGCGTAGGTCATTACCGCCTGGTTACCGCGTGAGACTTTACTGCTAGGTCAATGGCTGGCAGTAAGGTCTCGGACCCAAAATGAACGCACGGCAATTTTCATTTGGCTGCACGTCCATTTTCGGCAAAAATATTAAAAAGGTCTTTTTTTACAGGTGCGCTGAAAAATGATTCTGCGCGCGCCGAAAACCTGTGCCTACACTACCACAGGCCATTTTTCAGTGCACCTTAGTAAAAGGACCCCTAGATGCCTCATAATTCCTAGTTTTAAGTGGAGAATAGGCAGAGTTGAAATGGGATTTTGCACTTATGCACATTAAAAAAAAAATACAATATATGCACATGTACCTGGGGGTAATAAGATAAAAGTTGCCATACAGGGCCTATCAAGCCCAATATCATGTTTCCAACAGTGGCCAATTCAGGCCACAAGTTCCCGGTAGGATCATAAAGTAGCACCATTCCATACCACTCGTCCTCAGGGATAAGCAGTGGCTTTCCCTAGGACTACCTTAATAACAGTCTATTGACTTTTTCTCCAGGAACTTCTCCAGACCTTTTTGAAACTCAATTACATTCGCTGTTCTTACTGCATCCTCCAACAGCAACTTCCAAAAATTAGCTATGTGTTGAGTGGAAAAAATATGTTCTATTTGTTTTAAATATACTACTTTGTAACATCCTCTAGTCTTTTTGTTTATTTTTCTGAAAGAGTAAAGAATCAATTTGTGTTTATCCATTCCATTCTACTCAGGATTTTATAGACCAGTATCATATCTCCGCACCCCCCCCCCCCCCAGCTGTCTCTTCCTGAGCTGGAGCCCTAACCTCTGTAGCCTTTCCTGTTACGAGAGGAGTTCAATCACCTTAATTTTGGTCTCCCTTCTTTGCAAATTCCACTTTTTTTTATTTTTTTTTTTTTAATGTGGCAACCAGGATTCCACATAATTATTGTATGGCATCCTGGTCACTATACTCCAGGTACATTCGCACCATGGGGCAATATAAAAGCATTATAATATTCTTTGTTTTATCCTCTTTTCCTAACATTTTGTTGTTTTGTAACTGGCACTACACACTGAGCAGAAGATTTCAACATATTTTCTACGACGATGCTTGGATCCTTTTCCTGGGTGGTGATTTCTAATTTGGAAATTAGCATTGTTGAGCTATAATTTGGGTTGCTCTTTGCTACATGCATCACTTTGCACTTGTCTACGTTGAATTTCATCTGCCATTTAGATGCCCAGTCCTGCAGCGTTCACCTGCAGTTTCTCACAGTCTGCATGCAAGTTAACAACTTTGAATAATTTGGTGTCATCTGTGAATTTGACCTCACAAGTTCCCATTTCTAGCTTATTTATACATATGTTGAAAAAGGTCTGAGTGCATTTAACAGGCATTTATGTTCACATCTACCCCAAGAACACAGTCCACATATGCACCTGGTTTTATAAATAGGTGCAACATACATGCAATCCCCCTAATTCAATAAACTTGCATGCTCAAATTTCCAACTAGTGCACAAATTTGCACACACAAGTTATAGAATAAGATCAGTTGTCTGCATAACTTAATTCAATAATTGGCTGTTAATTGGCACCAGTTAGTAGTTGTATGCATAACCGCCCTTAGTCGCTATTCTATAAGTTGCGCACTCAAATTCTAGAACACACAACTTCAAGGAGGGTATGGACCTGGGGGGAGGTGTGTGGACAGGACAGGTGCATGTCAGTTCCATGCGTGGGCTATAGAATGCTATCATTTATGCACCAAACTGACTACAGTTTGGTGCAAGCATGTACGCCAGCCGCCGAGCTGGCATAAGCGCTCGGGCCTAAAGTTAGGCGTGGAAATGTAGATTTACACTACTCTTCTACGGCAACTATGCAGACAACTACCATCAAGATTTCTGTGACTTTTTGAAAATTTTCCCCAATATGCCTGTCCTGCCTAGCACCCTGTCTAAAATTCCCTTCCAGAAAAAAACCAGCAGATTCTGTTTTTATTTGTACTGCACATTTACATTAAAGACTTATAGCGTGCATTTTCATTTTTAGTTCTATGCGGGTTACAACAACTTTCCTAAATCTCTAGAACATTTGCTAGATTAGCCATCAACAACTCTCCAATCAAACAATATGAATTAACCATGAAGTTCTTTAGCATTCATAAATTGTTGAAATAATGTGTTCAAATTGTTTTCCTAAAAGAGTAGTTGGGACTCGAGTCGAATTATTAATGGTAGTGAATTCCAATTAGAGGGGACCTGATAGGAAACTGATGATGATAGATGCCCATAACTCTTGATAGCTTTCAAAGAAGGAAAACTAAGTTGCATTTGATTCTGTAGCAAATAGAATTGTCTGCTAGCAAGTAAATTATTTAATGGCATCAAATACTTAGGGACCTCGACCTGACCTTACATGATCACAAATGTCAAAACACACCATGTTTGTTTTCATTTTTTCCCTCTTTTCATGAATGGAAAGTGACCATCTTCTACTGTCTCATCGATGTTCCACAGTTTCTTTCACATTATCTCCAGTGCGTTGACCAAACACTGCTAGCTAAATTTCCCCCCCCCCCCCCCCCCAAACCCCAGTTACGAATCCTGACCACCGCTACAGCTGCACTTCTAGGTTGGTCCATCTCAACAAACAAGAGTTTGAGCCAGGAATGACGTCCAAGTCTCTTCTTTGCTGGCACACAGTGTAAACCTTAGACTGGACCCTATTTGTCATGTTTGGAAGATGCAGTGAAGCTTTTGTGTTCTCTCTGAAATAGCATTTCAAGTGCTGTTGCTTCCATGGAGAATTCAAGACATTAATCAGATGAACAGTCAGTGTGACTTAGCTACTGTGTTTCCTTCTCTACAAGTTCACTTCCCCATGGCCCCTTTGCTTTAGCCAAGTGCTCTTTAAAACCGAAATGTCAAATCCTTTTGCATAAAATGTTTGTCTTGAGTGAGAACATCCTGCTTCTGTAGTTTTTTTGGTTGCTCTAAATTCTTTAACCCACTGACAGATTTGTCTGCTCGGTAGCCTAGAGGCCTGTTGTGCATCTGTTTGAACAGTCAACATCCTGTGGCAGATTTCATAGGGTGCCTTATCTAAAAAGCCTTTTCTCTTAGCATGTTCCTTTTGGTTCCATAAATCACAGTTCTGAGATTCAGTTCAAGTGTTAGTGGCCATGTGCTTGCTGCATTGCTGAATTGCCAGTGGGGGTAGTTTTAAAAGGTATTTCTTTGAGTAAAACAGTCTTCAATGCACAGAAAAGGATGCTTATGGAATTGTGTTTGTGATATGAGGGTAATCTAGAAAGAAAGTGCTAAAATGTTACATGGCAAACATTCACATAAATGATTAGAATACCGGCGCATACACGTGTATGCATGCATTGCACATCCGTGCGTAAATGCCCCAAATTCCGTTACACGCTATATTGTAATACAGCATGTTGTTTTTTTTTTCAGATGGGCATACAAAAAGATAGAATTTGAGCAGGACTTGCACTTATGCACATTAACATATAGAATGCTATAAGTTAAATGTGTATATCCCTAAACAGGGTTTGCCACGAAACTCAAAACCAGCTGGAAAATTAAATCAAACTCGAAATAGATGCTGGAGGTGTAACGACTCACACATAGTCACAGACTATATCAACATAAGACCGATTATGACCCGGCAATATGTCCAGAAACATTAAACATTTTCTTAAATGCGTGGGTCAAAGAAAATGTATCTGACATTTTACTTAATTAAACTTATGTGTCTGTTTTTATCTTGTTCTACAAGCTGCCCTATTCCATGGTAGAAGAATATAATTCTTCTGTGCAGTTTGTTCCTGTTCTATACTGGAATGCAGTAAGTAGACTATGACTATACCTTCAGGATTTTCCACTTTTCTTAGACCAGCAAGTCAGGGAGTCTTTCAAGCTGCAAATTAGTTTCTGAACATCAGACAATTTCCCTGCACTGTAGTTCCGTAAAATGAAAGCCAGTTATTCTACAAACAAGCCCCAACCCACTTACAAATATTCCGTTAATAGGGGTGACTTCAGTAAAAAAGAAAAACAGAGAAGATTAAAAGATATGTTGCTAAAAAAAAAAAAAAAAATCAAGGGTCTTTGTACTAAGCCGCAATAAAAAGTGGCCTGCAGTAGTGTAGGTGCATGAATTGGGATCGCTTTTTATCACGTCTGCAAAAGAGGGCTTTTTTTTTTTAATGGGACGGGAAAAGGGCATGTGATAAAACTGAAATTGGCATGCATCCAAAACTGGCCTGAGCCCTTAATGCCACCTATTGACTTAGCGGAAAGGCTCACGCTACACGCACGGTGACCGGTTGGCGCACGCCAACTGCCGATTACTGCCAGAAACGACATGTGTGGGAGGAAAGAAATCATCCAGGTGTTATGGGTGCACACCAAATCTAAAATTACCGCCAGGGTGATATGTAGCCTGGCGGTAGTTTCATTAAGGCATGCGCTGCTTGCATGTCGTGCCTAACGCGCCTTTCTAAAAGGGCCCCTCAGTGTTTTGTTTTCTTTTGTTACCCTTTCATTCCCACATAGCTAGGGTATTTGTTTATTCCTTTCTGTAGATACAGTCAAAGCGATTTACAAATACTATTTTTGCAGGTACTTGTCTGTTCCTAATGGGCTCACAATCTAAATGGGCTACTTTTAAGTAAATCTGCATTATTTATTTATTTAAATCTGCATTATCCAGACTGCAATGGACTTAGATACAAATCAACTTATGCATCCAGCTTTTCTTACATAAGTACACAACTGTGGAACGCTTTGCCCAAAATCGTGAGATCTATTCATAACCATCTTAACTTCAGGAAACTACTGAAAACCAGCTTGTTTAAGAAGGCCTACCCTCATGACCCAAATTAACTTCCTGCGACACAGCAAAATATGGACCGTACTAGACTTCTATCACCACCCCTTCTTTATTTCTTTGTTGCTTTATACTTGTGTTTCTTACATGCTTACTACTATGCTATGAATTTGTATTATTGAACCAGAGCCTGCCTCTACGGTACTGTGTAAGCCACATTGAGCCTGCAACTAAGTGGGGAAATGTGGGGTATAAATGTGTTAAATAAATAAAATATTAGTTTTTTTTAGCGATGTCAGGAACAGGATCAGCCTCTGCCGGGAAATGTTGGCACAGTAAGTCCACTCACTCTTCCTTTTCCTTTCACTCAGTAAGTCAGTCCAGGGCCAGGCCAGAATATAAATTTTGAACCAAAGGGCTTACTGAACGTGGAAATGTTAGGAAAACAAAGGAACAACTGCATAGTAGCAACTATTACAGGCCAAGGTAGAAGACTAATGTCGCACCCCTCACCTGCTTCAGGAAACCTCTAGAGTCCTATAGCGTGTCATGCCTAAGAATCTTGTGAATGTTTACTTCCTGGTTGCTACACTTCCCTTTTATAGCTCTTGATGGGGTGCTGACAGATGACCTCACTTCCTGGCTAGGGATAAATAAGAAAGTGCTCTACACTCCTCCAGTGCTTTTAACAGCAGACTTCCAGAGATTACTGTTTATTTACGCCTTTTTGAAGAAGTTCACCCAGGGCTTCTTTTACAAAGCCGCGCTAGCGATTCCTGCACAGCCAGGAATTGAATGGGCTTCCTCTCATTTGCCACACCGAGATTCAGTAGCGCAGCTTTGTAAAAGAAGCCCCCAAGACGGTGTAGAGCGAGAATAAGTCAAAAATAGGCAACAGACAATTGTAGCAGTAAAAATATTCAAATAACAGTGCATAATATGGGATAGTATGTTACTTACAGTGTCAACACAATACACAGTAAAACATCTTAATAGAATAGGGTGTAAGCAAAAGTGGAACATGTAGGTAGAGGGGATAGAGTAACAGGAGTTAGAAAATAAGGAGACTTAAGAAAGTTGTATGTGAAGTCATAAAGGTGCACGAATATAATCTCGGCTAAGGTAGCAGTGTTATTCCTGGGAGGGGTGAGGGGGAGAGATGTGACTTGCAAGTTAGTTGCTTTAGAGGCCAATTGAATTTCTGTTTCTGTCTCGGATTTGGCACCAAAACTGGCCTGAAATCTGGGTTCTGGTTTCAGCCGAAAATGATGTGTTGCTCAGTGTTTGTTGCCTGGCCAGTTCCTTTCCAGTCTTGTCTGTTCCTGCTTCCGGCCCTGCTTGTTCCAGCCAGTTTATTCCTGCTTCCTGTCCCATTTGTTCCAGTCTTCTGGCCCTGCTTGCTCCTGTCTCTAGCCTTGCAGTTCTAGCTACTCCCTAGCCTCAACTCCATTGCCCCCCCCCCCCCCGGGCTGTTTTCAGAGCCAGCCCTTAAACCACTCCAGTCTTGTCCCAACCAGTCTGCTACGCTCCAGCCAGTCCAAATCAGGTCCCTGCCTTCTCCAGCTTCCGGACTCTGCCAGAAGGTCCTGTCAGCAGCTGTCGATGAGGGCCTGCGCAGCATCTACACAGCACAGGTAGAGCCAATCTCATTGCAGCCCAAGTGCTCACCTTCCCCATCCGTGACAAGTAATTTCTAAGGAATAGCCTAATGGTTAGTGCAGCGGCCTGAGAACCTGGGGAACTGGGTTCGATACCCACTGCAGCTTCTTGTGATTCTGGGCAAGTCACTTAACACTCCATTGCCCCAGGTACAAAATAATAAAACCTGGATATAATATGTAAACCGCTTTGATTGTACCCACAGAAAGGTAGTATATCAAATCCCATCCCCTTTCCCTTGCTCTAACACTTAACAGTTTCTAGTAGGTTTCTATAGAGGTTCCTGATAAGTCCTTTGTTACAGTTTATACTCTCTGGGGGCCTCTTCCCCTGGAAGCATCTTTGTAAGTCTCTTAAGGACCAATTATTCAAAACAAGCCGGCTGCTGACTGGTTAAATCACTTGGTTGGGGCTAGCCATTAATATTCAGCGGCACTTAACCGGCTAAGTGCTGCTGAATATCACAGTTAGTACCCAACACAAAGCTGGCTATTTTGGGAGGGTATTGGGGGCCGCTTCTGATATTCAGCACTGGTGAACACGCAAAGAACCACAGGTTGCTACTGCTAGCTGTCTTTTCTCTCAGGCTATAGTGTGGAGGAGGGAACCAAAGAAGCTAAAGGAGCCAGGCCGCAGGGTTTGGGTGAGTACTGTGGGGGACAGAGACTCTGGGGACAAGTTAGTGCTGAGTGGGTCAGCTCACACCTGGCTTTGGCCCAGATAGAGGGTGATACTCTTGCAGATATGTTGGGCAGACTCGATGGACTGTTCAGGTCTTTATCTGCCACCATCTACTATGTTACATCCCTCATAGTCTGCCCCTGATCATAAATTATTACTTTAATGCCCCATGCCATAATTTACTTTAGAGCACTGCAAATGTCTTTAATTAGCCTATATTATGTAATATTTATGTTAGTGCTTTCATTGTCTTAGAACAGTATTGCTAAAGTGTTACTTCTCTTCAAGCACAATATTGTGCTCTTACCTAAACAATGACTGATGTTGGCTTCTGTTCCTCCTTTGTGAGGGTTCAGTAAAGTTACAGTGATGCAGAATCAATAACGCCATTTTACAATCTTCAGCTCTTGCTGTCGCTTCCCTTTGTTTTCCGTTTCTGTTCCCTTATCTTTTATACAGCAGAATTGTATTTAAATTTTTTTTTTTTTGCTTTAATTGAAAAAAAATGTATCCCAAAGTGCTTCATAATTTGGGATGTAAGTACTTGCTTTTCCAAACGTGAGCTCAAAGTATTATAAATTCAGGTACAGATTTTTCCTCACCCCAGAAGGTTAACAGTCTAAGGCAGTGATTCGCAAACCTGGTCCTGGAGGCACCCCAGCCAGTCAGGTTTTCAGTATATCTACAATGAATATTCATGAGAGAGATCTGCATGCAGTGGAGGCAGTGCATGCAAATGTCTGTCATGAATATTCATTTTGGATGTCCTAAAAACCTGACTGGCTGGGGTACCTCCAGGATCAGGTTAGGAAACCACTGCCCTAAATGATTATATAGTTTTCTGCCATGGATTGAAACTGTCAAATATCCAGATATTCAGCACCATTATGAAGGGTTAAGGGTACCTTTATTTGATTGACCTCCTAAGGCAATGCTATCAAAATGGTTTACAGTAATAATTACAAACATACACAAAACAAAGAGGTAAGCAGGCAAAATAGGCAATATAGTTAACAAATTTAACTATTAACATAACATAACTGCTGTATTTTATAGGACCCTAGGATCAAAGTGGTCCATTTCATCAGTAGCCAAGTCTGATATAGAAAGCTAGTTGAAACAAATGGGTCTTCAGTAATACCTTAAATGAAGAAAGGAAGGATTCCATGCGTAATAACAAAGGGAAGGCATCCACAGCGTCGGTCCCAGTGGCGTAGCTACGTGGGGCCTGGGCCCCTGTAGATTTGGCCCTGGACCCCCTGCCGATGACCCTCTCAACCCCCCCTCCCGCCGCCAACCCGCCACCGCAATCGTTGCCTACCTTTGCTGGCGGGGGACCCCAACCCCTGCCAGCCGAGGTCCTCTGTCTTTTCCTGCATAAGGCTTCGTTCTTCTGAGTCAGGACGTCAGAATCGGAAGAACAAAACCTTACACGGGAAAAGACAGAGGACCTTGGCTGGCGGGGGTTGGGGTCCCCCGCCAGCAAAGGTAGGCAATGGCAGCGGGGGAGGGTTGGCGGCGGGAGGGGGGTCAAGAGGGTCGTCATCGGGGGGGGGGGTCAAAGTTGGTGGCGGCAGCGGGGGAGTTTCGGCACTGCCAGGCAGCCCTGCGTTTGGGGGGGGCAGCAGCCAGGGGAAGGTCACGGTTGGGCTGGGGAGGCTTAGCCTCTCCAAGCCTCTTATATGGGGTGCCTATGAATCTGTCCTCCCATCCCATCCATGTCCATCAATTCTCCTCTGCCCTGCCCTTCCCTTCTTCCCTCCCTCCCCTCAAAGTCCTGCAATTCTCTCCTCCTGACATCATCTCGCCTCCAGCGTTCCCTTCCCCCTCATTGTTCCGCCCTCTGACATCATTATGTTTGACATGAGGGTGGGGCAATGAGTGGGAATGGATGTTACGAACCCAGGCATCCAAACGTAGAATGTTTGAGGTGCAAATTATTATATAGGATATTTGTAACAGACGGAAAACATAAAATACTTTCATATTGACCCCCTAAAAGAGAAATCAATGATGGAAAGTTATCTGGCACATTCCCAGACAACATCTTAAACACCAAACATAATTTATACTTAATACGTAACTCCATCAGTAGGCAATGTAAATCTACCAATAGTGGAGTCATGTGATCAAACCTTGTTTTAGAGTAGATTAATCTTGCAGCTGTATTCTGCACTAGTCGCAATCCCCGATAATGTGTCTGATAATCCAGTATACAGAGAATTACAGTAATCCAAGGAAGACAGGATCACAGATTGAACCAATACCCTAAAATGTTGCTGGGAAAAATAAGAATGAATTGAACGCAATTGTCGTAACTTATAGAATGATTTTTGAACTACTAAGTTAACTTGAGCCTCAAAATTCAGTGCAGAATCTAGATAAACACCAAGAACCTGTGAGATGGTATATGCATCAAAGAGCATATCATCAGTCAATCACAGAGAAGTAGGAATCAGACTACTAGACATATGCAACACTGTACACAAAACATGTAAGAGATGGTCCCTGCTCTACAGACAGAACAAATAATGGATTAGGACCGTGGTTCCCAAACCTGGTCCAGAAGGCACCCCAACCAGTCATGGTTTTGGGATACCCACAATGAATATTCATGAAAAATATTTGCATGCACTGCCTCCACTACATGCAGATCTTTCTCATGAATATTCATTGTGGGTATCCTAAAAACCTGACTGGCTGGGGTGCCTCCAGGATCAGGTTTGGGAACCATCTGGATTAGGGAATTATTTATTGTAGGAATGATTAAAACAAACATGGCTACTAAACAGGTGAATTGGGGGGTTAAGAGTTAAAAGCAGCCTCAAAAAGCCTAGATTTGAATAGGACTAGAGAATGGAGCAAGACGTACCAATTCAGAAAGTTTATTTTAGACACTGTGGTGCAGCAAGATAAAAGACGTCATCTAGAGTTGGTAGTGGAGGAGAAGGGTACAGATAAGAGTGATGTATCTGATGAATGAAGTTCCTGTGGAGGGGTGTAGGGAGAGATAAAAGAGGAAAGATACTGAGGAGTGTGGAATGAATGCACTTCAAAGACAGTAAGAGCAGTTTGAACTGTATACAGAAACAGTGAAATGATTTGAAGAGAGGGGTTGTTTGAGGGTAGCGACTCTGGCAGAAGATAAGTCATGCAGCAGAATTTTGAGCAGATTGAAGGGGAGAAAGATGGTTGAGTGGGAGACCTATAAGAAACAAGTTGCAGTAATCTAAGCATGAGGTGATGAGAGTATAGATAAGAGTTTTGGTAGTGTGCTCAGAAAGGAAGGGACAATTTTTGGTGATGATATAAAGAAGTGACAGTTTTTAGCAGTCTGTTGAATATATGCAGAGATAGAGAGAGGAGTCAAAAAGATCACATCCAACATGAGCAGCCCTGTTCAAGGATAACGGTGCTGTCCTACAAGGGAAGAAGTACTGAAAAAGGACCCTAAGAATTGCCTATCCTCCCCTCAGGCAGCTTCTTGTTCCATATACCCTGTCACATTCACTTCAATCCTCTTCTGACAATTTGCTTTGTATCCCCTCACCTGCTGCTCTCCACTTGTCTCTTTCCCGTGAGACAGCGTTAGTTAATTAGGGCCTACATTGTGGAATGATCTGCCTCCCTCTCTGGTATGCTTCTTCAGTTATTTAAGGCGCTTTTGAAAACTTTATTCCTCCGGCTTTCCTTCTGCTTAATTGTTCCAGATCTCCTCTGTTCCCTCCCCACTTAGTTTAGTATTAGAAGAATTTTGTTTTTATTGTTGTGAATCTCTTAGTTGCCTGTATTGGCCCAATTTGCGGTATATCAAATGCCTGGAAATAAATATGTATGTTGGCATTTGAGCACCATTGGGGTTGAACTTAGGGACGTATTTTATAAAGACACATAGGTACCCATGTTGCTGTTATAAAATTGATTTAAAATAGACATCTTTTTCCTTCTCACCCAGATGATCTGTTATAAAATTAGATTGCTAATTAGGAGCCTAATATGCACCTAGTTGGGGTTAGTCTTCCCTATGTGCATCACTGTGCACTTGTCCACATTAAATCTCATCTATAATTTGGATGCCCCATCTCTCAAATACTCCCTCCAATTAACAACTTTGAATAATTTGGTGTCTTTGCAAATTTGATTGCCTCGCCCGTTCCCATTTCTGGATCATTTATAAATATGTACACATAAACAAAACATAATTAAAACCATAGGATCTCAGTAAAATTAAGCAATAAAACTATTCAATGTCTACCATCTTTTTGGAGAATTCTAGCAACATATCAATATACCACCCACCTGCCCTCACATTATAATCAGCTTCATTAATTCATAATGTAAGAAAAATGTTCATATTTGTATATAATGCAGCACAGTAACATGATAGTTCTCCACAGGTACTTGATCTGTTCCATCTACCCATTTGTCCCTGCATATCGTGGTTCCAGGGACCCCATTTGATGTCCAGTCATATCCCTCCCTTGTCACATTAGTGTTTTGATGTTGCCAGTTTTCTTGGTGCCAATTTCAGGCAGCCTCATTCCTCTTCATAAGGAAGTGTATTTCATGTTCCCTCTCAGCTGCTTTCCTTTCACCGTCACTTTGCAGTATTACATTCCACAAGCTTCAGTAGGTGTAGCTTTGGGTAACAATTACGTTCCCGATTTCTGGTGGTGTTTTTTTTTTTTTAAGTTATTTAAACTAGTTTCAGAAATCATGCAAAAGTAGTTACGTTTGAACAAGTGGCACAGGTTACCTCACATGCAATGAATCTAACACGGCCCATATAACTATAGTGTTCAAACAGCAGTACAGACACTGCATGAACCAATTTTTTAAAAAACGATGTTTACGATATCCTTTCTGAACAAAAGCATTATGTCGTTGGACCAGATGTTCTTGTCCAGGGATAGTAACCAGATGTGGAACAGCTATAGCTCTCACAGGCCAGGTGATTTTGTGGTCTGATCACTATCTACTGCAGTTCACTGTTATAGGTGAAAGAAAATTCTGTTTTAAAGACTATAGTTCTGCAATTTCTTTCAGGCTGTAAATGAATACACTAGTAAAAAAAAAAAGGCCCCTTTCTGACACAAATGAAATGGGCGCTAGCAAGGTTTTCCATGGAGTGTGTATGTTTGAGAGAGTGTGTGTGAGAGTGACTGTGTGAGAGAGAGAGAGTGAATGTGCGAGTGTGTGTGTGTGACAGAGAGTGAGAGAGACTGGGTGCGAGTGTGTCTGTGTGAGAGAGAGTGTGTGTGATTCTCCTCTCTCCCCTGCCTCCCCTCCAGCCACCCTGCGATTCTCCTCTCCCCCCTGCTCCCCTCTAGCCACCCAGCGATTCTCCTCTCCCCCTTGCCCCCCTCCAGCCACCCAGCGATTCTCTTGTCTCCCCTGCCCCCCTCCAGCCACCCAGCGATTCTCCTGTGTTCCCTGCCCCCCCTCCAGCCACCCAGCGATTCTCCACGCTCCCCTGCCCCCCCTCCAGCCACCCAGCGATTCATCTATCTCTCTTGATTACCTCCATTGAAGCGGCCGCGTTATTGAAAACCCTGCCCGTCATAGGCGGTCGGTGGCCCAATTGTTTGGGGAGGCTAAAGGGGGCAGGGTTAGGGGGTGGGGCCAGGGGTGGAGCTTAAATCCATAATTGTCTGATAACACACACAAAAAATAAATAAATAAAAATAAAAGTCACAATACCATTTATTAAATTTAGATATTAGATATGTATCATATGTCAAAGAATAAAGTGGTTGCTCAAAGCATATTCTAACCACAATCACTCAACTGCAAAACACTATGCACAACTTTGTGCAAAAACACACTCAGAACCATAAATATTACTCTGGGCAGAACCTAGTACACCAATATAAATGATTAAAAAAAAAAGAATTGTAAGAATTCTAATGGTACTTGTCAACATGCAGCATTTCCTTCATCCCCTTTGACCTATTTGGTTGTTCTCAAACCAGCTTCCAAATCCACTAGCTGTTACAGGAATGTTTTTTCCAAACGGGGAAAATATTCCTTTTTGGTTTTCCAGCTCAGTCTGAACATGCCCTGAGCCATATTACCATGGCTAGTGAAATGATATACCTTTCAAAAAAGATATGAAATCAACAGCAATATTTCTTAGGTCATAAATTCTACTGAAACTATCTACAAATGGCTACCACTTGCTCCAAATAATATTGAAATTACTGCTCAAGCAAGGGTTCACATAGAGCCTTGTATAACATACTGCCCAAGTAAAAAAAAATTAAATATTTTGTTATTTTTGTAAGTTTCATGCAGATCTCTTTGTTTGACTAAGTTATGTTTAAACAAAGAGATCTGCATGAAACTTACAAAAATAACAAAATATTTAATTTTTTTTTTACTTCTTTCTTTTGTTTTAAAAAACCTTCCTTCAGTCAGTCAGCACAGCAGAGCAGCACTTACCTTTCTGTCTCCTGAAATCCAAGCGGCCCCCCGGACCCGGGGCAAATTTCTAGAAGGAAGTGGGAGGGATCATCAGACAGAGAGTACTCTCTGTCTTTCTTCTTCTCCTACTACGTGTGCCGTCCCGCGCGTTCCCGCCTATGCAGAGCAGTACACCATGGGACGGGAGCGAGCCAGCGCGCGAAGAAGACTGACGTGAGCTGAGGAGGACCTGGGCGAGCCCAGCCGAGGGCAGGGCGAAGAAAGAAAAAGAAGCCGCTAGCCGCACGTCCGTCTTGTCTTCTGATTCGCAGTAAGGCAGCAGCACAGGACCAACCGGCGCGCTGGTGAGAGCCTGAGCAGGCGGAAGTTCGGAACTCAAGGGCCTGGGGCTGGGCGGGCTGAATTTAGGATGGTGCGTGTGTCCGTCCGTGTGTGGGCATCGTCGTGGTCACGCGCGTTGGCGGGTCTTAAAAAGACGATGCTGGGCCGAGCGGAACTGGGGGCTGATGCCGATGCGGTGTATGTCATGTCGGCGGCGTCGTGGTCCGAATCCGACCAGCTGAGCTGTCAATCAAAATCCGACGGACTTCTGGCTGGGGAGGCTTAGCCTCCCCAAGCCTCTTATACCGGGCGCCTATGCTGCCCGTCTGTAGCTTAACCTTTGAGTTCATTCCCTCAGAGTCCCGCCCTCACGGAAAGAGGAAATGACATCAGAAGGCGGGACTCTGAGGGAACGAACTCAAAGGGAAGGCTGGAGACAGGCAGGGCTTTCAATGATGCGGCCGCTTCGACGGAGGTAATCAAGAGAGCGAGATGAATCAGTGGGGGGGGGGGGGCAGGGGAGCGTGGAGAATCGCTGGGTAGGGCTGGAGGGGGGGGCAGGGGATCAAGGCTGTTCGGGGACGGAGTAACGTTTGCTTGCGGGCTGCTATGCAGCCTTCCGTTCCCTCCGAGGGCGGGGCAGTGACAGCGAGTGCGATTGCCTGCGGTTGGTCCCTTCTCCTTCTGATGTTGTGAGGGCGGGGCGATTACGAACCCCAGGAACACTACACGGCTTCACTGCCACGCTGCCACGGAGTCAGCTTCAGAACGTTGGAGGTGCGAATTATTATATTAGATTTGTGGAGCAATAGAATCAATGGAGACTATTCCTCCACACATAGAATTTTGAGATTTGTCCCTTCAGCATATTATTGACAAATTAAAAGGGTTATGGTTCCATCTCACCATAATACATTTTTGGACTGGTTTAACAGTGAGTTGGCTGATCAGAAGGCAAAGTGGCATCACCATCCCACTGATGAAGCTAAGCATGTATATGAGTGTTATGAGTTGCTAAGAAAAAAAAGGCTTTTATTGTGAACAAGCTGAAACAAGCAGTTTGTTGTCCTCAGGAATGGCTTTCCTAGGTACACAGACTCATGATTCTAAAGCTGGCCATAGTCATGTTCCCTCTGCTGAGAATAATGCTCTTTATTTTGAACAGAATGTTGACTCCTTCAGAGTATAAGCATTTCGTCTTGATGTAGGAAGTGCGCCAGATATTATTAATAATGTAGTTGCATGAAGTGAATTTAGAAGGATCACATGGCCTTAGGTATCAAAGGCAGTTTCCATGGCAAAGAAGAAGAGGAGTTGTCTAAATCCAAGCCCGCCTTATATTGTAGCAATGACAAGAGTGTGTTGAATATATCTTAATGGCCATTTTTAACCAATCATTGTCTCAAGGTAATATTCCTGTGGAGTTTAAGAAGGCTGTTATGTGCCCAGTTGCCAAGAAAATAGCTTGGAAAAAAGTAAAGTTTTCAAAAGTACCTTAAGATACCTACGCACGCCCAACGCGTGTCAATTTTGAGTTACCGCTTGGCTACAGCATGGCTGTTGTGGTAATTTTATTTTTGACGCGCATCCGATGTGCGCACCGGAAAAATTTTATTTTCTGGCACTCTGGCAGTAATCCGTATTTTATGCGCGTAGACCATTACCGCCCAGTTACCGTGTGAGACATTATCACTAAGTCAATAGCTGGTGGTAAGGTCTCAAACCCAAAATGGACACATGGCAATTTTCATGTTGCCGCACATCCATTTTCGGCAAAATTTTAAAAAGGCATTTTTTACAGGTGTGCTGAAAAATAATTCTGCGTGTCCAAAATGCGCATCTACACTACTGCAGTCCATTTTTCAGCGCACCTTAGTAAAAGGGCCCCTAAATGATTGAAGAAGCAGATCGGTTCTAAGAGAGGGAGGCAGATAATTCCACAACGTAGGACCTAAATAACTGAACGCTGTCTCACGGGAAAGAGACAAGTGGAGAGCAGCAGGTGAAGGGATACAAAGCAAATTGCCAGAAGAGGATTGAAGTAAACGTGATGGTGTATATGGAAGAAGAGGTTTATTCAGAAAAGCAGGAGCTGTAGGGACCCGATTTTTGAAAACAAGCATAAGAAGCTTATACCAAATGCGTAATGAGACTGGAAGCCAGTGTTCTAAGTGCAGAAGAGGAGTAACATGATCAAAACAATGTACCCGATTGATGAGTTTGACTCATGTTGATTGGAATAACTGAAGACAATTTAGAGAACAAAGTAGAAGACTTGCATACAGAGAATAGCAATAATCTAACCAGGTTATGACAAGCTGCCAGAATAAGTGAACAGATTGAATGAGGTGACAATGAGGTGTATAATCTGTCACGTCTTACAAAAATTCTTAAGAAATGGTTTTGTGGCAATGATTTTTTGAATGAATACCAATGCAGATGTTAAAAAAATTATTGTACTAAAATATTACTGGTCTCCATGCTTGATACTGAAAGGTGTCACTTGGATTGGGCTGATCAGATAGTATTGATCTTGGAAGACACTTCTTCAACCATTGTTACTGTTGTTCATTCGCCATTATTGTCCCTTTGGCAGTTGTGTTGGTTTATATTGTTTTGTCAGATTACTATTTCAAAGTGTTGTGTAGTCAGTCAGAAACTAGCTTGTAGGCCTCTGTCATGTGGTGTTCCTTGGGGTTATCTTCATTATTTGATATTTATCTTCAACCTTGTACCACTGTGTCACATGCCCTTGATTTGCATTCTATGATAAACACTAAATTTTGTATGCAGTTGATAGGTTGATCCTATATTCTCAGAAAATGGATGGAATCAAATGGACTGGCATTAAACTAAAAAACAAAACAGAGTTCTTATGGGCTAGGAGACCGTTTAACACCTAAGGGCTGCATTTGCTTTTACTGATGACATTGACATGGTTTTCTCTCCAGTTATACAAGATCTAGGATTTAATCTTGAAAGTACGTATTGTTAACAGAACAATTAAAGAATGTTCTCAACTCGGCCTTTTCTTAAAATTAAAAACAAAACACAACCATTTCAAGTGTCATTAACTTTTGATGCTTTTGAGTCCGTTCTTCAAGCAATGATCATGAGTAGCATTGGCTATTGTAATGCCCTTTATTTTAGACTTCCTGCTGAACACCTTTGGACCTTTGGACTTTAGAGCTGGTCCAGAATACTGCAGCCATATTAATCACTAGTGGTGGTAGTCGGGAATCTGTTACTCCAGTTCTTTCCACATTACGTGGACTGTCAGTGGCCAAAGTGTAAAATTTAAAAATATGTTGGATTTATCTTTACAGTGTTAAAGGACCCTTTAAATGCCTCTCTTTGTTGAATAGATTGCTGGTATCAATCTGGATGGTCTTTGTGTTCTGAAACAGCGAATATATGATGTTGTATAGGCAGTGGCGTATCTAGGACTGAATGGGCCCTGGGAGGAAAATTTGAGATGGGGTCCCAAGATAGTGGGGTGGGGATGCAGTTGGGGGGATGGGAGGAAGCATGTTTCCCATAACAGGTATATTACAATTAATCAACTCAGAAAAAAATGTCTACCTTTGTCGTCTGAGCATTGCTTTGGTTCTAGTGTCTCTGTCTGGTTTTCTCTGTTTTTTTCTTAATTCTCTCCAGGATTTTCTGTCCTTTCGACATTTCGTCTCTCTCTGTGTCCAGCATTCATCTTTTTTGTATGTCCCTATCCACCCTGTCCAGTGTCTTCCCTCTGGCTCCTTCTCGTATCTTCTTCCCATGTTCAGTATCTCTTCTTTGTGTCCCTAACTTACTCTGTCCATCTATCCCTCCCCTTGTGTCCAGTATTGCACCTGTGTCCCTAAATTCCCTCCAGAGCCTGCACCTTTTTTGTGTCTCTGTCCCTCCCCATCTCCAACTTCTCTCTCTTCCCTTCCTCCCTCCCTAATGTTTTGGCATCTCTCCCCCTCTATCCCCTGGTCCAGTCTCTCTCTCTCTCTCTTCTCTTTGCTCCCCCCAAGTCCAGTATCTGCCCCTCTCTTCCCCATCCCCTTTGCTACAGATCTCTCTCTTTTCCCTCTGCCCCCAATCCAGAATCTCTCCTGTGCTCCCCCTAGACATTTAGGCATCTCTCCATTGAACCTCCCCCCCATCCAGCATATTCTCCCTCTCTGCCTGCCCTCCCTTAAAACCAGCATCTTCTCCCCCTCTGCCCCCCCCCCCGGGACATTTAGGCATTTCTTTATCCCCCCCCCCAAATCCAGCATCTCGCCTTGCCCCTCCCCTGGACATTTAGGCATCTCTCCTTTGCCCCCCCTCCATGTGCCTGTGTGGGTTCGGCCCTGCTCCAACTTCCCCCACCCACCGCCAGTCCACCACACGCTACTGTGGTTGCAGCAAAGGCCGCACTGAAAGCTGCCTCTTTGGATGCCAGGGCCTTTCCCCTGCTGTGTCCCACTTCAATGATGTGACTTCTGTGGATAGGACACTGCAGAGGAAAGGCCCTGCCACCCAAAGTGGCCTCACCTTCTCTATCAGAATACATCTGCTCCCTTTTTCATCCATTTATTCTCTTTCCTTCTCACCCCTGTGAGCAGGATACACTTTCCATATTATAAAGTAGATGATGCAATGAGTGAGTGTGTGGAACTGCTGCCTAAGAACCAGATGCAGTAGGATCCCCGATAAGAATCCATTCGTATTTTCAAATCAGAAAAAATTATGGATTTCCAAAGACAACCGCTTGCAAATGAGCTGCTCGTTGCTTTTGTGACCCAGCTCATTTGCATGCGATATGGAAGAAGCCAGTCAGCCAGCTGAGCATGCGCAAAGCAGCCCATCACTAAGCGTGAATGAAAGCAGGTGTAGCTTTTCTCTCCCCCCCCCCCCCCCAAAAAAAAAAAAAAAAACAAGCCAGGAGCTTGCACTTTCCTGCCAGGGAGGAGTGGTTCACTGATGCTGGGAGCCTGGAGTTAGCAATCTGCCGCTCTCTTCAGCACAAAAGGTGGGAGGAAGGAGACAGCTCAAACACCTGCAGCCCGCAGGAAGAGCAGTCTCCCCACCCCTCCACCCCGGGTCTCGCTCATGGGCTCCGAAGTTCTCTCCTCTGCCGCCCCCGCTTCCTTGCCAGGGGTAGGACAGGGCAGCGGCAGCATAAGAACTCCTGCGGCTCTCCCTCATCTCTGCCTGGCCCTGAACAGTTGAAGCAGGATACTTTCCTCCCATCGCAGGGACCCATCAGCTCCCTACAGCCTTTCAGACTGGATTTTTGTCACACTTTTTTGTGTTCTGGTTAAAAGCAGTCCCTCTGCCCTGATATTTTGTTATGTGAAGTGCACTCAAATTTAACGGGAGGTATGGAGCTGTCAGCACGACAGCTCCAGACCCTCCCGTTAACTTTTCCACAGTAAAGCTAGGGACTGCTTCTGTGCATCGGGTCAGAAAATGGCTGTGCATCGCCTTGTGTGCATATTTTTATAGTAATTACCTCTTTATAATAGCTTTGCATTCCATTTTTGTTAGCTGCTACCTTGATAGGAAAAGAGCTCGGAGAACCCTTTTGTTCATGTCTCGTTTTACTCCTTGTGTGCTAAACCGGCTAGAACTGGTATAAAAACCACTTTGCTGCTCATTAGGTTTTGTGCATCTGGGCCTCAGATCCCGGTGGGAGGATATCTGATATCCTCCGGAGCACCTGAGTATCGCTGTAATGATGGTCATTACCAGCTACTTCTGTTTGCTCCTATGCTTGTTTCTTGTATGGGGTTTGGAATCCAAGCTGTCTTCTGCAATGCTGACTAGTTGAGCACAAATTTCTTGCCCAAACTACTGGCCTCAGTAATCTGATGAGTGGTATTGATCCACATCTTTGTGGCCTTCCTCACGAGTGGAAGAATAGCCTAGTGATTAGAGCATAGATTTTCAATCTTTTTAATCTCACGGCACACTTACAGAACACTAAAATTGTCAAGGCACACCCCCACGCATAGTCCAGCATTTTACCTTCTACCCCACCCCTACATATGGTCCAGCATTTTACCTTTTGTCTCTCCCCCACCCCCCCCCCCCCCCACACACACACAGGGGCCAACATTTTACCCTCTCTTGTTCCCTACCCTTCCCTCACCAATAGTTCAGCATCTCTCCCTCCTGTGCCCTCTACAGCCAGCAACCAGGCATTTCTTGGCCTCCTCCCTTCCCATTTACCTTTTAAAAGTTTTCTTCTCTCGAGTGGTCGGCAGCAGTGAGCAGCAATTCATATAGCCTGCTCATGCCAACCCTGGAGCCTTCTCTGATGCTTCCAGCAGAAGCAGGAAGTTATATCAGAGAAGGCGGCTTTGGGTTGGCGTGAGCACGTTGTATGAAAATTGCTGCTCGCTGCTGCCAACTGGAGTGGAGGAGTGGCCTAGTGGTTAGGGTGGTGGACTTTGGTCCTGGGGAACTGAGGAACTGAGTTCGATTCCCACTTCAGGCACAGGCAGCTCCTTGTGACTCTGGGCAAGTCACTTAACCATCCATTGCCCCATGTAAGCCGCATTGAGCCTGCCATGAGTGGGAAAGCGCGGGGTACAAATGTAACAAAAAAAACCTGCTAGAGACAAGAAAAGTTGCACGCGCTTATGATATGGGAGGCCAGAGGTGCCTGATTTACTCCGAAAAGGAGGAAACACTTTATTAAAACATGGACAGCATATTTGAATGTAGTAGCGCCCAGAGTTCAAAGTCAGGTGTTGAATGAGTTGGAGTGAATGGGGATGAATGTGGAGTTTAGAGTGAATGGTGAGGTAGGGGGAAGTAATGAGGGGGGGAGACGGGGGGGGGGAGAGAAGGGGTAGGCTTGGGGATAACTCTGAGACAAATACGCTGACAACTGATTATGTGGAAACTGTTTTATTCTTTAAGGGAGTTGATATCATTAATATAGCTGTAAGACTCATATAAGAGGCGGAGAAGCTAGATGAAGGTTTATAAGAAACAAGGCCCTTTGCAGTAGGTCGTGTCATTAATCTACTGCCTCACGAGGAAGGATGGTGGTGGATCCGATGAGTTTTTCTTATCAATTACCCTGAACAGTATATCATACATGTTGTAGCACGCTACAAAGTTGGTTCTCGTTAATAAACTTAAGGGGGGAGGGAGGTGGGAGGGGGGATAAAACAATAACAATTACGTGACGACTTGAGTTATAACATTGATATTTGTATTGGTCTCTTTTCATTGCATAGACTGTGCAAGTTCAGTTGTTCTTAATAAAAAAGATTTAAACATAAAATATACACTCTGTTCCAGCACAAAACTAAGCTGGTTCTACTAATAAATGACCCTCAACTCCCGCAGCACACCAGTTATAAAATGCTGGGTTACAGCATCAGGGAATCCAGGATTCAAACCGCACTGCTGCTCCTGGTGATCTTGGGCAAGTCACTTAACACTCCATTATAAGTCCTACAGGAACAGGAACATATTCTACCTGAATGTAACTCACCTTGAGCTTCAACTGTAAAAGGTATGAGCTAAATCCAAAATCCCTTCCTGCTTCCCCCTTTTCCTTCCATCTGCGTTTCCCCTATCTTACTGTCAATATAATTTTCATCTGTTCAAAACTATACTAGTTTTCTTTGCTTCATCTTCTCCCTCACCAGCATACTTGTGAAATGATGTGAATACACACACGTGCGTACAGTTCTATGGTAATAAGTGCCACGTCAATATTATCACTGTGTATCAAAAGCATGCAATTAACATAAATTTGCATCTCCTTGTAGCGCTTGATTAAGCAGTGCTTGGATCACTGTTTAATGCAACACAGGAAAATATTTTATGCTTGAAAAAACTAAATCAAAAATCTATCCGTTTTTTTAGGTACTTTGTTTAACTGATGGAGTAGTTTGCTTCATTCCATGTAAATGCATTTAAAAGTGATATAGTTTTTCACTTTTATTAATCATCTTCTTGTGCCCATCCAGCAAAGTCCTATTTCTTTTCAGTAATGAGCACATTTCAGTGCTACAAGTTGACCCCAGCAAGATCCTACACCCAGGCAAGGGCAGCCCTCGAAAAATGAGAAAATTAAAATTTGGCATATGGTCTGCATTTCACCACAGTCAAGGTCTTGCATTAGAGTATCCCCATTTTGTCATGTTGACTTTTGACCTGCCCACTTGTATACTGAAGTGATATAGAGCCATTTAAGTGGTTTATTCCTCCTTTGCCCCACAGAAAGCTGTTCAGTTGCTCTTATACCATGCTAATCCCAACAGCAAAATCTGCAAATGTCAGTTGCACGGCTAGAAACAGAGAAACATGACGGCAGATAAGGGCCAAATGGCCCATCCAGTCTGCCCATCCTCAGTAACTACTAACTCCTCCTTTTTCTAAGGAATCCCACGTGCCTGTCCCACACTTTTTAAAATTCTGACAGTCTTTGTTTACATGACCTCCACTGGGAGACCATCAATTTTCGAAAGAGAAGGGCGCCCATCTTCCGACACAAATCGTGAGATGGGCGTCCTTCTCTCAAGGCCGCCCAAATCGGCATAATCGAAAGCCAATTTTGGGCATCCTCAACTGCTTCCCATCGCGGGGATGACCAAAGTTCCTGAGGGAATGTCAGCACCGTAGCAAAGGCGTGAGTTGGGGCATGATTAAGAGATGGACGTCCTCAGCCGATAATGGAAAAATGAAGGGCATCCCTGACGAGCACTTGGCTGACTTTACTTGGTCCATTTTTTCTTGCGACCAAGCCTCAAAAAGGTGCCCGAACTGACCAGATGATCACCGGAGGGAATTGGGGATGACCTCCCCTTACTCCCCCAGTGGTCACCAACCCCCTCCCACCCTAAAAAAAAACTAACATTTTTTTTTGCCAGCCTCAAATGTCATACCCAGCTCCATGACAGTAGTATACAGGTCCCTGGAGCAGTTTTAGTAGGTGCAGTGCACTTCAGGCAGTCGGACACAGGCCCATCCCCCCTACCTGTTACACTTATGGTGGTAAATGTGAGCCCTCCAAAACCCATCCGAAACCCACTGTACCCACATGTTAGGTGCTCCCCTTCACCCCTTAGGGCTATGGTAGTGGTGTACAGTTGTGAGGAGTGGGGTTGGGGGGGGGGGGGGGGCTCAGCACCCAAGGTAAGGGAGCTATACACCTGGGAGCAATTTGTGAAGTCCACTGCAATGCCCCCTAGGGTGCCCGGTTGGTGTCCTGGCATGTCAGGGAGACCAGTGCACTACAAATTCTGGCTCCTCCCACGACCAAAAGGCTTGGATTTGGTCGTTTTTGAGATGGGCGCCCTCGATTTCCATTATGGCCAAAAACCGGGGACGACCATCTCTAAGGTCAACCATCTCAACATTTAGGTTGACCTAAATGTTGAGATTTGGGCGTCCACGACCGTATTATCGAAACGAAAGATAGACGCCCATTTTGTTTCAATAACAAGAGTTTCCCCGCCCCTTCGCAGGGCTGTCCTGAGAGGAGGCCCTCATGAAAACTTGGGCACCCCGTTCGATTATGCCCCTCCACGCCACGCATCCACCACCCTTTCCATGAAAGAGTATTTTCTTAATTCCTCCTAAGCCTGTTTCCTCTTAACTTCATCCTATGCCCTCTCATTCCAGAGTTTTTATTCCATTTGAAAAAGGCTCTCCTCCTGTACATTAATTTCACTGAGGTTTTAAAAGTCTCTAGTGTTAATTTCTTCACACAGGATATATTTTTTTAATTTTGTGTAGTGAATGTGTAGAGGAAATGTGTTTATCACATCCATTTCCACTCCCTAGAATACCAGGGATCAGGGATGTGCTTCTTCATCCTTTGCCCTTCAGGTTGAGCTCTCCATTTCTCAGGAGGCTGCCAGGATTTTAGGCAGAGGCCCATGGTGTTCCCAACAGGAAGGATTAAATACTAGATGTCTGGAAGAGAGAGAAAGCAGGAAAAGTAGCAGGCACAGAACCAAATCCAAATCAGCAAGCACAGATGAAGTCCAGAAACAGGCAACAATCTGGGAAGGCACAGCAAGTTCAATACCAGGAGACTAACAGAGCTCAAACACCATGAAGCAAACAACAAGGCACTCAGAGACTCATGGGAGACCTATCTCAGGACAGAATGAATAAGGAGTTCCAGGGTTATATAGGTGCTTGGTAGAATCGGTCTTTTCCATCCCTTCAAGCTTTCTAAGGTTCATGGAAGAGGGACTAAACTTGAACCTCCAAATGAGCAGTATAACAAATATTGATTAAACTTGAAACTTTGAACTTGAAGCCAGGGCCAGCCTTAGCACTTGTGGAGCACTGTGCAGCAGGGGCGTAGCCAGACACCCAATTTTGGGTGGGCCTGGGCCCAAGATGGGTGGGCAGAAGTACTCCACAAGTGATTTGGTCTCTTCCTCTCTCACTTGCATGCCATATGGTCTCTCAAACATCACCCCCTCCACTGCATACCTTTTAAATAGCAGATTTTCACCGACAGTGAGCAGCAAGTAATACACACCGCTCATGTTGGCCCCACAGCCTTCCCTCTGATGTAACTTCCTGTTTCCGCATAGGCGAGAATACATCAGAGGGAAGGCTGTGGGGCTGGTGCGAGCAGTATGTATCAGTCGCTGCTCACTGCAGGCGAAGATCTGCTATTTACAAGGTATGCAGGAGGGACAGTTGGGAGTTTTCGGCTGGTGGGGCTTGGGGAATCCCTGCCAGCCACATCCTAGATGTGCTGCTACTGGGTGGGCCTGGGCCCACCCGAGCCCACCCTTGGCTACGTCACTGCTGTGCAGACAAGTTTACTGGTCTCCCTCTGTGCATTCTAGCATCTCTAACAGCTTCCCCATGTTGTACCTTAAATGGTGTCTCTTCCTACATCTCTCTGTGGCATCTCACCCCTGCAGAAACAGGAAGTTAAGTACATAAGTAATGCCATACTGGGAAAAGACCAAGGGTCCATCGAGCCCAGCATCCTGTCCACGACAGCGGCCAATCCAGGCCAAGGGCACCTGGCAAGCTTCCCAAACGTACAAACATTCTATACATGTTATTCCTGGAATTGTGGATTTTTCCCAAGTCCATTTAGTAGCGGTTTATGGACTTGTCCTTTAGGAAACCGTCCAACTCCTTTTTAAACTCTGCTAAGCTAACCGCCTTCACCAATTTCTCCGGCAATGAATTCCAGAGTTTAATTATACGTTGGGTGAAGAAAAAGTTTCGCTGATTTGTTTTAAATTTACTACACTGTAGTTTCATCGCATGCCCCCTAGTCCTAGTATTTTTGGAAAGCGTGAACAGACGCTTCACATCCACCTGTTCCACTCCACTCATTATTTTATATACCTCTATCATGTCTCCCCTCAGCCGTCTCTTCTCCAAGCTGAATAGCCCTAGCCTCCTTAATCTTTCTTCATAGGGAAGTCGACCCATCCCCGCTATCATTTTAGTCGCCCTTCTCTGCACCTTTTCCAATTCTACTATATCTTTTTTGAGATGCGGCGACCAGAATTGAACACAATACTCAAGGTGCGGTCGCACCATGGAGCAATACAACGGCATTATAACATCCTCACACCTGTTTTCCATACCTTTCCTAATAATACCCAACATTCTATTCGCTTTCCTAGCCGCAGCAGCACACTGAGCAGAAAGTTTCAGTGTGTTATCGACGACGACACCCAGATCCCTTTCTTGGTCCGTAACTCCTAACGTGGAACCTTGCATGACGTAGCTATAATTCGGGTTCTTTTTTCCCACATGCATCACCTTGCACTTGCTCACATTAAACGACGTCTGCCATTTAGCCACTCAGTCTCCCAGTCTCGTAAGGTCTTCTTGTAATTTTTCACAATCCTGTCGCGATTTAACAACTTTGAATAACTTTGTGTCATCAGCAAATTTAATTACCTCGTTATGTCAGAGGGGGTGGGAAGCCGCAGAGGGAAGATTCCTGGATTGGTCTCTGGCAACTCAGGAGAATATCTTCTGCTGCCAGTGAGCTCTATAGGCACAGGGAAAGGCACAGTTTAAGGTACAATGTGAGGGGAGGAAGAAAGAGGGGGAGCTGCCGGACCCTGGGCAGGAGGGATTGAGAGAAGGTGAGATACTGGACACTGGGCAAGAGGGTTTGAGAGAGGAGTGAGATGCTGGACCCAGGAGTGGAGGGGAGGGAAACAGAGGTGCTGTCTCGGTTAAGCGTGGAACCCCTAGGAGCTCAGGCCCAGTGCAGCTGCCCCTGTCACCTCTGCTTAAGGTTTGTCCTGCCTGAAACTTGAAGATTACTGATGAGTATAACTTTGAACACAAGCGGGAATTTTTAACATAATGAAAAGAACAGTAAATCCAGCCCATCCAGCTGACTTATTCTGTCCAAGTTACCAAATTATGGAATCACTTGCCGGGTTGAATAAAGGATGAGCACAATTAGGAAAAGCTTAGTTGTTTGAAAAAGCATTTCAGGAGGAAGCTAGGTGAGAAGGGTTAGGGTTTTTAGCATTTGCATGGGGAGGAGATGTTGAAAATGGGGGGTGCAGTGAAAGAGATGATAAAGGGGAAAGGGAATGGGACTTATATACTGCCTTTCTGTGGTTTTTCCAACTACATTCAAAGCAGTTTACGTATTATATACAGGTACTTATTTTGTACCAGGGGCAATGGAGGGTTAAGTGACTTGCCCAGAGTCACAAGGAGCTGCAGTGGGAATCAAACTCAGTTCCCCAGGATCAAAGTCCACTGCACTAACCACTAGGCTACTCCTCCACTAGCAGCATTCTATGTAGAAGCCTGCCCTTGCAGGTCGGCAATGCGGCCGCGCAGGCTTCTGCTTCTGTGAGTCTGACGTCCTGCACGTACGTGCAGGACGTCAGACTCACAGAAACAGAAGCCTGCGCGGCCGCATTGCCGATCTGCAAGGGCAGGCTTCTACATGGAATGTTGCTAGTGGAATAGCAACATTAACATTCCATGTAGAATCTCAAATAGTAGCAACAGAATCTCAATAGTAGCAACATTCCATCTAGAATCTCCAATAGTAGCAACATTCCATGTAGATTCTCAAATAGGGAAAGGGAAATGGGACTTGATATACCGACTTTCTGAGGTTTTTGCAACTACATTCAAAGCGGTTTACATATATACAGGTACTTATTTTGTACCAGGGGCAATGGAGGGTTAAGTGACTTGCCCAGAGTCACAAGGAGCTGCAGTGGGAATTGAACCCAGTTCCCCAGGATCAGAGTCCGCTGCACTAACCACTAGGCTACTCCTCCACTCGTTGAGGCTTATTTATTTATTTGTGATGATTATATCTATATTTTGTCTTTAATTTTTTTTGTTAGCCACCTGGAGGACAATTTTATAAAGGGGCACCTAGAAGGAACCTCTTCTATAAAAGTAGGGACTTAATTTACTTGATAGACTACCATAACCAGGTACATACAGCTGTATGTGTTTTGTTGCAAAGCACTTATTCCAACCATAGAACTAGTGTAAGTACTTGTGCCTGGATTCCAGAGATACACATAACTTACAGTATTCCATAAATTATATATAGTGGGGAAAATTTACATATGGCATTAAACGATTGGTGCTATTTCCATGCTGAACATTGTGTGCAGAAAAGCGTTATAGCAGATGGAGGGTGCCGAAACCATAGCCACTGAGAGGGGGGGGGCAGGGGGGAGAAAATTCCCCAGGCCCGGGCCTCCAAGGGGGGCCCGGCACCGCAGTCCCACCCGCCCTCCGTCGTCGACCGTCTGCCCCCTGCATTGAAATCGCAGTCTCACCTCCTTGAAAGCAGCGCTGCAGGCAGCAGAACGCCTCCCTTCGGCCCTCCTTCCCTCCCCGTGTCCCGCCCTTGTCTGACGTAACTTCCGCGAGGACTCAAGGAGGGAAGGAGGGCCAAAGGGAGGCGTTCTGCCTGCAGCGCTTCGGAGGTGAGACAGCGATTTCAATGCAGGGGGCCCGGCCCGGTGGCGGACGGCGGGGGGAGCAGCGGCGGTGACCTCGGGGGGGATTGGAGGGGGGAGCAGTGGCTGCGGCGATCTCGGGGGGGAGCGGTGGCGACCTCGGGGGGTGGAGGGGGGAGCGGCAGGGACGGGGCCCCGGGGGTGGCCTTGCCCCAGGCTTGGCCAGTCTCTTGGCGGCCCTGGCCGAAACTTGGCAGAAATGACAGATCCGCACGAAACCACACTTACGCGTCCATTTATAGAATAGCACCTGAGTGTTTCCATGTGAATCTGCAAAGGGAACATAGCCGTGGAAGGGCCGTTCCCTTAAAATGCCCACAGTGTTATAGAATTCAGGGGCTCTGCGCCCAACTTGCGCACTGGGATTTATACCTGGTTTCAGTTGGTCGTCTTAACTCCTCACGCCCAAAGTTGAGCGTTGGATCCTGGTGCTAATTGTTATTCTATAAAGGGTGCAGATCCCGGAACGACTGTTATAGAATACCGTTCAATGCCGATTTTTTTTTTCAGAGCCAAATTTTGAGCACCATTTATAGAATCTCTTCCATTAAGTTTGTGTTCCCCACCCTCCCACCCCCGCCTTGCAAATGCTCACCTGCAAAGTATGCATTTTGAAAACATGTACATGCTTACAGAATAATGTGTACTAGGATTATTGTCATGCCCGTGTGTAAATTACTCAAATGCCCATGTTTGTGCATGTATATGCTGCCTATCTTTAGCCATCTCCTTATAGAATGACCTCCTAGGGTCCTGAGTGACATTGAGCAGGGCATTAAGTATGAGTAAGGAAGTAAATAAATCGGTAAATGAAGTGTGGTCCTCAGCCTTTTCTGAGTCAATCCAGCAGAGTCCACTCTGGACATATAAATCAATTCATTGAGACTAGACTTAGTCTCAAGAGACTGGGAATCAAAAAATAGAGGGGCTTCAGCAAAGAGTTTCTGATCTGATGGTGATGCACCTAGTTGTGTTCAGCTGGTTTTCCACAACTCATGTGTGTAATAGCCTCTTAAGTGTTCAGTATTTCACTGAGTGTGACAATTTAAAAACAGTATATGCAGTGCTTTTTTTTGAGGGGGTACTTGGGGGTACTGGGTACTGGCACCTTTTCCATTGTCTGCTAGAATTGACCCATGGACCCCAAGTTTTAATGAAAGAGCTCAGGCTCTACACACCAATTCTGTCTTGTCATAGCTTCTGTGACTGGTGGCAGGGGGCCTGGCTATTGTGGGGTGGGGTCCCTCAGTGATCAACATACCCTTGAAGGGTGGACTAGCATTTGAGTACCGGCACCTTTTTTGCTAGAAAAAAAAACGCACTGACTATATGTAGTGTTTTCCATCATCTCCCCAAGTTGTCCCACCATGAAGGTAAAGTTTTGGAGAACAAACAGAGTAAAGCTGGATGATCATCTGGGCTTCTTTAGTTTGATGGCATTAAAAGGACCTACAAAGAACAGCATTGGATCAGTCTGTAGCAGGGAATAAATTGATATATTAACAGCTCTGACTGGCAGTCTGTCTGCGATATTGAGGATTGCTATCATGAATGGATTCCACAATTTGAACAAATAATGGGTTCTATCTCTGTAGCAAACTGAGAGTAACTGGAAGATATTTTGAAACCATTGAAGCTTTTTTTTCATCTTCTGGAATTTTTATTAGGCTTAGTGAGGCAGAAAAATAAGTATACTTTGAGTCTACAAACTGGATATAGTGCTCTGTAATGCCCAATAAGGGGAATTAGTGATACCAGATAGGGTGGATCTGCCATTATCATTACTACTACTAATCTTTTCTATAGCACTGTACAAATTATATGCAGTACTTTCTCTCTCCCTAGAGGGCTCACAATCTAAGTTTTCATACATGGGGCAATGGAAGGTTAAGTGACTTGCCCAAGGTCACAAGGAGCTACAGTGGGAATCAAACCCAGGTTACCAGGATCAAAGCAAGCTGCACTAACCATTAGGCCACTCCTCCACTCCACTCATCATCAGCACTCATCCAGCAGCCACATGGCATAATTCTCACACTGATTAATCAATCTGTATTTTATTTTTTTTTAAACAGGTTGCCCAGCCAGGGATGTAGTCTCATCTAACCAGTGTCTATTAGGATACTCTTTAACAACAACAGAAAAATTCTCCTTTAGCTGCCTTGAAAGCTTTTTGCATTTTCCAGTATCCCTGAAGTTCATTTCTAGCACCTTGACTGATTAATAAAGCATTTGGCAGGGAAATTGAGTTTATAGAGAGAGAGAGCAGCTGGTTTGCTGACGAAGGATATCCATCATTCAGTAATCTTTGCTGTAGGTGCAGCCTGGAAGACCACACCGGGGGCAAGCACGCCATTTATGAATCGCACCATGTTTCCACAAGCTCTCTAATGGGAACCATTGGGGTTTCTCCCCTTTCTGAAATTAGGCAAGAATGTAGATTGTGACTCAAGTTTTCATGATCAGCTTGGGCAGGACATAACTGCATGGAAATATTTTCCTTTAATATTTGTACGAAACTTGTACACCAGTATAAATGTCACAGCGCTGGGGAACTGAAAGGTACATTTTAGTATCTGATAGCTGAATTTTTCAGATGCGGTGGTTTTAAATTTACTTGGTACAAGATAATTATAACTTACATGGCTGGAACATGTTGGGCATGTTAATAACACTGCACAGAAAATGATGAGAGAGAATTGTCATCAAGGATGGGCTGAGCTATACTATTTGTTATTACTGGTTTTAGAATGTTTAGTACTATTCTGATTTTTTGACTACCAATCCCTGAACTCAGTGGCACAGAAGTTAAAAACACATTTTTTAAATGGATGGTACTGTAAATCGCCTTGATGTATATTTGAAAGGTGGTATACCATATTTTACAAAATAAATTGCTCCAGCTTGATCATTGGAGTTGGGTTGGCTTGTGTTAGCATAAACAACGGCATCCCCATAATTCAATAACACACAAGCAAATTTCAGCCATCTGTAGGTGACAGGATCTACCCAATTGTATTCATTCAGTAAAATAAGCTTCCATGATGTACGTTTTCCTACCCACAGAGTATAATTATGAAAATATTAATTTCCCAAAAATGAGTTTATAAAGATCTGTATTGAGTGAATATGGAAATTCAGATGAAAGACGTGGTTGATCCCCAAATATGTCCAAGCTGAGCCTTAGATAGCTTGGGCAGATCCTGTTAAACTCTGATTATCTGCTCTGCCATGATCTTATGGGGCCTAGATTGCCAAACAGGTAGAAAAGGCATCAGTGAAAATTAGAAGGATGCTTGGATGTATAGGGAAAGGAATGGTCAACAGGAAAAAGGAAGTGATAATGCATCTGTAAAAGTCTCTGGTGAGACCTCATTTAGGCCCCCTTTTACAAAGCTTCAGTAACGGTTGTTGGTCCGGTAATGCCGACACAGCCCATTCACTTTGAATGGACTATGTTGGCGTTGCCATGCGGTTTCCTAAAAGGGGGCCTTAGAATACTATGTACATTTCTGGAGACTTCACCTTCAAAAAGATATATGAAATCAGTCTAGAGTGCAGCTAGTAAAATGGTCAGTGGTCTTTTATCATAAAGTGTATGGAGAAAGACTTAATGATCTCAATATGTACATTTTGGAAGAAAGGCGGGAGGGGGAGATACGATAGAGATGTTTAAATACTTCCGTAGCATAAATGCACAGGAGGTATGTCTCTTTCAATTCAAAGGAAGCTCTGGAATGAGGAGACATAGGATGAAGGAGAAAGGGGACAGAAAGGACAAATCTGAGGAAATACTTCTTCCCGGAAAGGATGGTGGATTCGTGGCATGGTCTCCCAGTGGAGATGGTAGAGATGATGACTGTTTCTGATTTGAAGCTTGGGATGAGTACATAGGATCTCTAAGGGAGAGGAAGCGATAGTAGATGGCATGGATGGGCAGATTGGATAAGCTATATGGTCTAGGTCTGCCTTCATTTTTCTCTGTTTCTAAGGAGTTGCTAAGGACTTGCTACACCCAGAGCAGGTTATTTGTTCATACTGCAGGAATGGGTGAACATCATCAGAGAGATTCTTCACTTGTGGTTCAGAATTGACTTTCTAAATCTTATTAGGCCCTGAATGTTTGGCCTATTTCCTTTCAGTTGTAATAGAATCTATGAGGCTGGAAAGAGGATGGTGAGTTGACAGTGGACATGGCATATTGCAGTGTTTCCGGCCTGGTTGCACCTCTGCCTGCTGTAGCAGTAAAACCATGACTTGTCTTGCCTTGTATTGTTACTATTCTTGCTGTCATTGCACACATTATAGAATAGTGTCATGTGCTTAAGTAACGCATTTCGGCACATGCATTAAATCTGCCATAGACATAGTGTAAGTGGACACGCCACAATGGTGGGTAAATACTGACTTACGTTAGTATTCTATAGCACAATCTGGGTTTCTAAGATAATTCATCACTGTTCTAAGTATGATAGAGCTACTCTGCTGTTGTGGACCTTGCATTGGCTCCCAATATTAGCCAGAGTACGTTTTAAGATTTTATGTTTTATTCATAAGGCAATTAATGTCTTTGCCCCGGCTTGACCAACTAAATTTTACCTCCTTTTCTATGACTAATATCTAGCAATCGATGTATATTGTCTTCTCCTTCTTTGTTAGACTTAAAATATAGTAAACATTGGAAAGCTTTTTTTTTCTGTTTCTTCAGTTTCTCTTTGGAATGATCTTCCTTTGACGATTAGTTTACAGTCTTCATACCTTTCCTTTAGAAAAAGATTGAAGCTTCTTATTTTGATAACATTTTTTCTTAATGCAATTGTTATTGAATTTTATTAGATTTCTTTTTGTTGTATGTTTACTTTGTTATAAGTGTTGTTTTTAATATTGTAAACTACATAGGACCTGTTTGAATTCTGCGGTACATAAATCCTCAGATTAGATTAGACTAGAATAGCATTTTGGTGCCTAATGTTTGGCACACTTTCTAGAATTGCCTCTTATGGGGCAGTTTTTAAACTGTTCACAATACTGCAAAGTCTTATACCCACGGGCTTTGCATCAGTTCTGAAAATGAAAGTACATATGTACTTTAGAAAAACTGCCCTGGGATAACATTTCTGCAGACTCTCTTCCCATGGAAAATAATGCACTTTAGGAGTTCTTTTACTAAGCCGTGGGAGAAAGTGGCCTGCAGTAGTGTGGACGTGTGTTTTTGGCACGCACCAGGCCAGTTTTTACCGAGTTTGGGGAAAATGGGCTTTTTTTAAATGGACTTGGAAAAGGGCCTGTGGTAAAATTGAAACCAGTACGCACCTATTTATGGCCTGAGCCCTTAACACCACCCATTGATCTAGCGATAAGGGCGCACACGCTACATGTGTGGTGACCGGTTGGCACGTGCCAACAGCAGATTAACACCAGAAACGCACACTGTAGAAAATATTTTTTTTTAAGAATTTGTCCTGGTGGTATGGGCGCACGCCAAATACAGAATTACCACCAGGGGGCGTAGTAGCCTGGTGGTAGTCTCGTTTTGGCACACACTTCACGTGTATAGAGCCTACCGCACCTTTGTAAAAGGTGTTAAACTTTACCTATGTGCATTGTTTTTCTCTCCCAACTTAAATGTCATGTAATGCAGCTAGAATTACGTGCTCTGCGGAACAATGTGTGTAGTTTTAGGCAGATAAAGGGCGGGTAGTTTTTAGAATGCCCCTTTCGCTGGGTAAGTTGGTATTTACCTAGGTAAATGATTTATGAAAATTGCCTTCTTGAATGTCCAGAGGACAGTAGGATTGAGGTGGTGGCAGGGACTCCCGCTCTAACCTGTCGGTAACTAGGCAGCACGTGGCACTGCCCAATTATCGCTGGGTACATGCCGGATATGATGGCATGCTAGGGGTGGGGAGTACTGTCGGACTGCTGCGGTAATCCAGCAGTACTTCCTGTTTAGTGAGCGGTAAACCCGCGTTGGACTTAACGCCGCTTAGTAAAAGGAGCCCAGTGTGTGCTGAAAGCAAAATATAACACAACAAAAGAGAACTTCATTACATTTCATTTTCAGTTCATTTTGAAATGCCCCATCCACGCGAACACCCCCTTGTATTTATGTGCTATGCAAGTTGCTTCGTAAGGAATACCGCTTAGTACCGAACGAGCACTTGTGAATCTGTGCTAGTATTCTGTCATCTGAACATGCAAATGGCATGTACATTTAGGCAACTTCCATTACAGAATGAGGGAGTTGGTGACTTTGGTTAAGTCAGGTTGCTTTCCTGTTGTTTTATCAGAGAGAGAGAACAGTTGCAATAATAATGTGCTGTTGCTTTTCTGGAAGCTCTCAGACATTTCCTACCGAACTCTCTCGCATGAAGACGCCTGAATCGGCGTTTGATTAAGGTCAACTGATGACCTAGTAGGGTTTCCAACTAGATCCAGATTCGGTCGATGGCGTTGATCCAGTCCTGGGCTTACCCTGACACATGCATTGTAGCCTTGCTTTTCTTAGGGAATCCAATGGGGAAAATCAGAACCACGAATCCCTGCATGAAGTGGGGTAAGCCCAAGATTGGATCAACCCTGGCGGGCGAATCTGGATCTAGTTGGCAACCTATGCCCTAAGCACAGCCAACAATGATGCCCTTCAACCCTTCCATTACTTAACCAACAAGACATTAAGACTCGGAGATCACGTGACGCCATGGCGGAGAGCAGACGCAACTGAAGAGCTCTCCGACCTCGATCCTCCCTCCCAGGTATAACGAGCCGAAAAACGGACTTAAAAACACATTAAAAAGTGCCAGAACACAGGCGTGAGCATAACAAGCGGCAATCGGAAGACAGGAACGGGGTATGGCCGCGAAATCTGCCCAGAAGGATAAGCTGCGGCAAAAACAAACAGAATCCAAGATGGCGGCTCCGCCCAGTGTTCCGGATAATGCTGCTAGTCCGTCGTGGGTGGCGGAGATAACGGCGGAAATGTCCGCGGTTATGGAGGAGCTGCTAGAAAGGCGATTCGCTCCCATCGATACGACTTTGGAGAAGCTGCATGCACGTATGGACGATTTGATGACAGAGTGTGTGGCCTGCCAGAATCGGACCGGGATAGTGGAAGACAAACTACAGGAAATGGAAACGGAGCAAAAAAGAGCAAGAAAACAAATGGAAGCCCTAGAACAAAAGCTGGAAGAGCTGGAAAATCGATCTAGACGCAATAATCTGCGTCTGATAGGGCTTCCAGAGGCTATGGGGGGCAGAGATCTAATTGAAGAACTAGAGCGCTGGCTCACAGCAAGAGTGGATTTCCCGGCACGCCTGGGGCCATTGAGAGTGGAGAGAGCACACCGGCTCGGTCCCCGCAAGGATAACAACAGCAGACCCCGGGTGCTTATTATGAAAATTTTAAATTTTAACCACAAGCAATACATCCTACAAGCCTCAAGGAAGGATAAGGTACTGTTGTATGAGCAAAAAAGAATCCTGTGTTTCCAGGACTACTCGGCGGGGGTAGCGGGGAGGAGAAGAGCATTCTCCCCGATATGCACTGAATTATTCAACCGGAAGATCAGATTCAATTTGTTGTACCCAGCTCAACTGAAAATCATTCACAAAGGAACAACTCACATGTTTGATGCGGTAGAGGAGGCACAGCATTTTGTGGCCAAGATTGCAACAGAAGAATTGGGAAATGGCGAGATAGACAACCCGAAGTGAGGAGTCCACAATAAAGATAGACTCACGATCAGAGGGAGTTCTCATGGATACAATGACTTAATTGTTGTAATATGGAGCGGCCTGGCTGGGGGCTCATGGACTGAAATGTTGAAGCCTACCGTAAACATATAGAGGGCTCGGGACGTCGGCAGTTAAAAAGAGCTTGTTTGGACTGTGGAGCCAGGGAGATTTGAATATCTGCTTGTCTCAAGCCATTTGGTTTGGCCCAGGCAGGGTTGGATGACTTTGGATCCCAGACAGGACGCCTGCAGACCCAGACAGTCCAGAATATAGGGGATCGGAGCCACACCAGACCAGAAGCCCAGTTAAATGTATATAAGTTTAAAGTTGCAATATATTTAAGGAGGGGAGTAAGATGTACGGGTTAAATGAATGTATTTTGAAGGGTATAACGTTTGTTGAAGACTGTCTGGCGGGTAGGAGGGGTGATTGGAAGGAGGGGTTGGGGGCTGGGGCCCATAGGTCGCAATAGCACTTCATACACGGGAGGGAGGTCGGGAGGCGGGAAAAGTGATCTGTTCCCATGTGGGGGAGCATCAAATGGAGGGATGGGGGCGGGAGGGAGGGGCAGACTATAGGGAGGGCGGGAAGGGATAAGGGGGAGGGAGGGATAAAGGGGATCCAGATTAATTTGAATGGGAGGGAGGGATCCGCCACTGGGGACAAAGTCAGGAGAGATTTTCAAAGAGGTCTGGAGGGGGGTGCAGGCTGGAGCGCCACCCTGAGAAAAATATATAACATCGGAGAATCGCAACAGTTAATAAGCACGCCTGTAGATTATGGTTAAACTTGTCACGTGGAATGTGGGTGGAATCAGCTCGCCCATAAAGAGAACAAAAATACTACAACAACTACACAGAAATAAGATAGATATTGCCTTACTGCAAGAAACACATCTTAGCCAAGAGGAACATGCAAAACTTAAGACATGGTGGGTGGAGGAGTGTATCTCGGCGGGAGCTCAAGGGAAGAGGGGAGGGGTGGCGGTGTTAGTCCGCAAAGGACTGCCAGCGGTGACACGCCTCATAGAGGCGGACACCAAAGGCCGCTACGTATTGGTGGAATTGGAGATCACAGGTCGGAAAACATTATTATGTAATGTGTATGCCCCCAATCATTACGATAAGCAATTTTACAACCACTTGATACAACGCCTGCTCTCATATCAGGGGGAGCAAATAATGGTGGGGGGAGATTTCAATACAGTCTGGGACGCCTCGGTGGATAGTACGCAGGGTAAGAGAAGTGATTCAGTGGCATCCCATAAAGGCCTGCAAAGATTAGGACAGTTGTTAGAGCTTATAGATGTGTGGAGGGTGTTACACCCCAATGACAGAGATTATACTCATCATGCACGAGCACATGCTTCTCAAGCAAGGATAGATTATATACTTATACCAGGAAACATGCTCGACAAGGTTATAGATACATGCATAGGGCCCTACACGATTTCAGACCATGCCTGGGTGCTTCTCGAATGGGAATGGGGAGATAGGAAACCACAAGGTAACTTTTGGCAATTCCCTTTAGATTTAGCGGGGGATGAGAAATTTAAAGCTAAGCTACAAGAAAGATGGGAGGACTATGCGGTACTAAATCAAACACATATGGAGAATCCTGTCTTGTATTGGGAAGCAGCGAAGGCAGTGTTGCGTGGGGAAATAATCAGTTACTACCACCACTTCAGGTTAGCCCGCAACAAAGAGATAATTAGACTAAGCAAATTAATATGTAAGGCTCGCCAGACATATGGCAGAACACATGCTGAGATCCATCGGGCTAATCTCTTGGAATTACAGGTCACATTAAACATGTTATTACATCAGCGGGCCACGAAGTCCCAAACCTATTATAAATTCCAATTACACAAATTTGGGAACAAGGCGGGACATCTGTTAGCACGATTGGCCACCCCGAAAGGGAGCAAGAGAAGGGTCTTACAAGTAAAGGGAGAACATGGGAGAATGGAACAGAAAACGGAAAAGATATGTGAGGCCTTTGCAAAGGGCAAAGGGCAAAGGGATCATTTAAGTATTTGGGAATTCATTTGACTATGGACCTAGAAAAACTCCACGACTTAAATATCAAGGTCCTTATAGAAGGAACAAAACGTCGGTTGGGCAGTTGGGAGGGCCTGCCACTATCCCTGAATGGCAGGATAAACTTAATACGTATGGTGATATTTCCAAAATGGTTGTATCTCATGCAGACCCTGCCCCTGCGTTTGAAACATAAAGACCTCACACACATAAATAGAATTCTTAGTAGGTTTTGTTGGGCAAATAAAAAACCTCAAATACAAGCTAAAATAATGAAGGGAGGATGGAATAGTGGGGGTCTGGGGATGCCAGACCTAGCCATATACAACCAAGCATGTCTACTTAGACACATAGGAGATTGGGTAGGCCAATCTACTACATTTACACCACTGGAGCTGGAACGGGAATATTTTACCCCATACAATGTCATTACACTGTTGCATTTAGATCAGGGACAAATACCGACACAATTCAAACATTGTCACCTGCTGCAACCTATGCGTAAGGCCTGGAGAACATTTATTAAGACCTTGGGGGGCACACCAGAGACCTCAGAACTTTTAACGATTAGAGGGAACCCGAGTTTTGACCCTGGACAAACAAACCCGGCCTTCCATAGATGGGAGGTACAGGGGATCACTAGAGTGGAACACCTGCTTAGTAAAGACGGAGGCATAATCAAATTTGAGGAATTGCAAAAAAAAAATAGGAAGTGCTTGGGGGGATCATTTTGCGTATGTACAAGTTAAACATTACATTTTGAGCCTTAACCAAAACGTACTTCGACTGAAAATTGGCGAACAGATCACAAAATTCTTTCAGACCTTGGAGGTGGTAGGACTGTCAGTGTCAACTATAACTCGAGCTCTGGTGAAGAGGGTACCCACCAAAGATTTTGGATATATTAAATTTAAGTGGGAACAGGACTCAGGGGAGAGTTTAGGGGACTGGGAAGTTGAGGCCACGCTGAGATGCATTCCGAAACTCACCATAGATGAAAGGCTTAGAGAGAAGGGATATAGAGTGACAATGCGTGCTTATATCTCAGGGCAACAATGGGGACATATGGACCCTAATAGAGAAGTAAAATGTGTTAAGTGTGACAATGTAGCTCCCACACTGTTTCATGCCTTTTGGGCCTGCCCGAGGATTCAGAGATTCTGGAAGCAAATTCAGAGTTTCCTGATTAAAACGGTACAGTTAAAAACAAGGGGGACATGGGACCATTATGTGTTGGATACACAGTCTGCATTTGGTTCACAGGCGAAAGGACCTAGGTTGTGCTGTCGGAAGGTATGCCTGTTGGCTAGAAAGACTATATTACAAAAATGGGTATCCCTGGACCCGCCAGCATATTGGCATTGGCGGAATCAGATACATGAAATGGCAACCTGGGAGGCCAGAGAGGTGAGAGGTAACCCAAAAAAGAAAAAAATTTTCTTGCAAATATGGGGTCAATATATACAAGGGCTGAGCCCACGAGGAAAAAGTTTATTGCTTAACCATCTGTGACTTGTCTTTAGATGATTGGCTTTATATGTGAGTCTTGTTCTTGTTGTGGCGGGGGGGGGGGGGGAGGGGGAGATAATAGGGGGGGAAGGGGAGGGGGGGAAGGGGGAAGAAGAAAGGGAACAGGGGGGGGAGGGAAGGAAACATGGAACAACTGGTTGATGGTAGCTGTTGTATGATTTGTATCAGTGTATGATAAAAGGACCGAAGTATGTATAAGAGATTAAAGGTTATGCAAATTTGGTTTACTTACATGCAAAAACTATCGAGCCATGTCGGGTTGGGGAGGGGGAGGGGGGAAGAGAAGGGATTGGGATGAAAATGGTAAAAATGTTTGATGACAGACCTCATCACCTAGTTTGACAGTAGATTTGATGTTGGCTTTAATATGTTCAGGCTGAAATGCAATGTTTTGTTCTACGTTGTCATCAATAAAAAATGTTTAAACAAGACATTAAGACTCAATAAGGGCTGAAAAATATCATTATTATACAAAACAAAACAACATATGTATTTACAATGATTAGAAAAACACTGAAATTTATGTTCGATAATGGGTGTGGCAGACTGCGTTGAAAGAGTTAAGGGCATGATAGCTAGGGGGGGGAAAACTCCTGTATATTGCTTTGGTAGAGCATCTAGGGGTCACTGCAAGTACCCTTAAAGCAAGATCCTAGGGTCTCTATAGTTACTTTTTTTAAAAGCAGTGAAAATGTGGCTTTTTAATCATAGTTTTTAGCTGATCCTCCCGTATTTATTTTTTCTAGGATAAGCAGCATAAAATCTGTTTTACAATTTTGGTATATTGCCAAGTACTTATGGCCTGGATTGGCTACTGTTGGAAACAGGACAGGGCTGCCGAGAGGGGGGAGCAGGGGGGACAAAATTCCCTGGGCGGCGCCGCAGTCCCACCCGCCCTCATCTCCGTCGACCGTCCGCCACCGGGCCGGGCCCCCTCCATTCAAATCATAGTGCCTCACCACCTCGCTCCATGTGAAAGCGCAGCAGTGGCAGCCTGCAGATCGCCTCCCTTCGGGCCTTCCCTTCCTGTGTCCCGCCCTTGTCCCGAAGGGAGGCGATCTGCAGGCTGCCGCTGCTGCGCTTTCACACGGAGCGAGGTGAGGCGCTGTGATTTGAATTCAGGGGGTAACTCATATAGCTCTATATAATATCCGTAAATCTTCTGATGTAACAAAATAATCTATAAAAAGGAGGAGAAAAAGCCTCATAAGGGAACACTCCGTCGTTGGTAAACCAGCATTAGGGAGGTCCCTTAAATCATCATGGGCAAAAACCTCCTTTCATTGGTTTTTGCCCATGATGATTTATAGATTATTTTGTTACATCAGAAGATTTACGGATATTGTATAGAGCTATATGAGTTATCATCTGTTGAAAAATATCCTACAGTGCTCTTTGTTTGGAGATTAGGTTTGAATTCAGGGGGCCCAGCCCGGTGGTGGACGGAGGGAGGCGGGTGGAGGGGGGCAACAGGGGCGGGGCCCCAGGGGCGGCCTGGCCCAGTCTCTCTGCGGCCCTGAAACAGGATACTGGACTTGATGGACCTTCGGTCTATCCCAGTATGGCAATGCTTATGTTCTTATGATTTTTCCAAGTCCATCTTGATGGCTTATGGACTTTTCTTTTAGGAAATTATCCAAAAGCTTTTCTCTGATTTGTTCTAAATTTACTACTTAGTAGTTCATTGTATGCCCCCTAGTCCTTGTATTTTTGGAAGTGATTCATGTCTACCTTTTCCACTCCATTTAATATTTTATAGACCTTTATCTTTCTCCCCTCAGCCGTCTCTTCTCCAAACTGAAGAGCTCTAGCCATTCTGGCCACTTCAACTTTTTCCCAGTATGGCAAGGCTTATGTTCTATTCCTCCAGGTTGGCAGATCATATAAAAATACACTGCTTTGCAGTGCACCTACTTCATATGTGTAAGTACCCATATGCAATGTTATTAGAGCCTATTTCTGCATGTGGAACATGCTTTATAAAGTTACTCCCATTATGCACAGTCCCTATACCTTGAAGCTTCTGATCTATTCCAGACAGGCACAGCGAAAGTCAAGAGAATAGTGTGGTGTCATGAATGATTTTGATTATATGATGAGAGAACTGTTTGTTTATTTTATTGTGTTTATTTATTGGTCTTTATTAAGGCAGGGGTGGCCAACCACAGTCCTTGAGGGCCACTACTCAGTCAGTTTTTTAAGGTTTCTACAATGAATATGCATGAGATTTATTTGCATGTACTGCTTCCATTGTATTGAAATAGATCTCATGCTTATTCATGATGGAAATGTTGCAAACTTGACTGGGTTGTGGCTCTCAAGGACCATGGTTGTTCACCCCAGAACTAAGGTGACCCTGGTTATAATGTCATCAATGATTAATCTTTTGTTAGGGAATAGAACATGTGGACTCCAGTTCATAGGAGCCAACTTCTGTAAATAATTTGGGGTGCTAAACCCAATGAAAATTACCCATCCCTGGATACAGTCAAGGAGTTTGCTAAATATTGGGGATGCTCAAGCACTCACAGAACTGGCTTCTGTGCTCTAGTCTGCTGTTACATCAGGTAAATGCAGCCTGTTCTCAGTATCGTGAATAAATGGTACTTTAGGGATCTAGGTTACCCAAGGGTTCTCAGTTCTTCTTCCAGTTGCGAAACAGTGGGAAGGCTCTAAAGGAGGTGGGATAATTGAGAGAAAGGCAGTATTTATTAAGTAAAGCTGTAGAGAGTGTTACTTACCTGACTAGTGAGTTTCCCAAAATTCTCTGCTCATGGAATATCTATATGAGGGAAGCAGACCACCGAATGTGTGGATGTATTCTTTTCAGTGCGTACGATTGGTTAACTAAGGGGGGGGGGGGTCTTTTACAAAGCATCGGTAAGCTCAACATGAGCTTACCAAATGCTAAATCGAGATACCACCGGCCCGCTGTCCAGTTACCGCAGGAGCCCTTATTGCCACCTCAGTGGGTGGCAGTAAGGGCTCCCCGCTGCGTGGCCACGTGGTAAGAGTTCTCTTACTGTATGACCATGTTTGGGGGCTTTTTACCCACTGTGGTCAACAGGGCCCTGTTGCATGGGAAAAACATCCCCCACCACTAGCGCAGGGCCCTTTTTCCCGCAGCATGGTAAAAGGACCCATAGGGTAGCAGAAATAATGCTAGAGCTGTACTGAATAGGAATCATTAAAAGTATTATGTGGCAGAATATGAATACTGAATATGAATAATGGACATTCAGCTTTAACGTAACAAATAATAAAAGAAGCAATGTGAAATCAGAGATCAAGTCTTTATTTCTCTAGGATTTAGCACAGTAGAGCCCTGGATTATTTGTATTTGAATTTACATGGTTATATTTGCATTTTGCTCACACCTTTACATTCAGGTACTCTGGATATTTCTCTGTCTCAGGGGGGCCCACAATTTAAGTTTGTGCCTGAGGCAATGGAGGGTTAAGTGACTTGCCCAAGATCACAAAGAGCAGCAATGGGATTACAAGACCGGTGCTCTAACCACTAGGCCACTCCTCCACTCCTATATAATACGCTGACTGTAATGTTATGTCCTAGGATGTTTATGATAGAAATATATCGTGGAGGGGAGGAGGGAGCAAAGAGACTAGGTTTCTATTGTTATATTGATACCTGTTTCATTACTGTTATCTGCTATAATATACCAATAAATATATTGCAACATAAATCACTATTTGGCCAAATACAAATAATGTATTGAGGCACTATTCGCGGCCGAATCAAATACAAATATTTGGTGTTACACTTTACAAAACAGTGTGTACTTAGGGAGAGGCAGGAGAAGGGGGCGGGGCTTAAAATCCATGTGATGTTAATTTGGAGAGCTCCATATGGTAAAGACAGCAAATCTTTTCCCTGCCGGTGGATCACTTGTGGACCATCTCCAGAAAGTTAACTAGAGGAATTCATGATGGAAGCGCCAGCAGCTGCCCTGTCTTAACGCTTTATATAAACAGCTTGACTGGAATTTAAAGCAATCTTTTTAATCTTGCAATTCTTTCCCTCCAACCCCCCCATATAAAATTGTTTCTTCTAAAGAAACAGATTGTGAAGTCAGCACAGAAGGTTTAGAAGCTGTGATTCCAATTGTATAAAAACCAAGAAGGAAGCAGCAGAGAGCAATTAAAAGAACAGAAAACACGCAGATGTGCCCTGTTTCTCCTCGTTTTTTTTGTTTTTTATTTCTGGTCGTTTTAATGTGGCACGCTTTTACTATTTGACCTCACTTCTCCCAATAGTGGATGGTTTTATTGGGTGCACAGATGACAGCATTAGGAATTATTCAGCTCCACATTGCTGCTATTTATTTATTTATTTATTTATTATTTGCTAAGCAGATTTAAATATGGGATGAGCTTAGGCTGCCTGAATCTGCTTCCCAGGCTGACTGATGGAAGCTGCCCACCTTTCAAGGTCTCTATTACCTTAGTGATGCTTTCCCAGTTTTGAAATGCAGCTGTGGGTATTTTACAGACACCCACGCTGCCAGAAAAGCAGGAAGGATGCACTTTAAAACCTGTAATTTATCTAATAATGTCTTTCCTGACTCTGTGTAGGTTTTGGCAGTGCTATGAAAATGTATGCTTTGCTTTAAAATAGGCCTGCGGCAAAAGGAAAAAAAATAACTGTAGAGCAACGCAGAGCTGAAGGGGGGAGTCTTTCAGGAGTTGACTGTAACATGTCATTGACTGATGACGTGAGCTCCTGACTGACTGCCTTAATACTTCTAAAATCCAAGCAGCAGCTGAACATGTTAAAAATGTAAATCTAATCAGTCAGGGAAGCACAACCGACTAATAATCTTATTTGGACTTGGCTCACACCTTTTTCAGTAGTAGCTTGAGGTGAATTACATTCTTCTGCACTAGATATTCCCCTGTCCCTGGAGAACTTTCAATCTAGGGGGCCCTTTTACTAAGTCACGTAGGCACCCAACGCACGCCAAAATGGAGTTACCGCGTGGCTGTTGTGGTAATTTCATTTTTGGCACACATTCGATACGCACGTCTGAAACATAATTTTTTTTTATTTTCGGGCAATGTAGGATTTGAACCAGGCTTCCCTGGTTGTCAGTCTGTTGCTCTAACCACTAGGCCCAGTGGTTCCCAAACCTGGTCCTGGAGGCACCCCTGCCAGTCAGGTTTTCAGGATACCCACAATGAATATTCATGAGAGAGACTGACATGCAGTGGAAGCAGTGCATGCAGATTTCTCTTATGAATATTCATTGTGGGTATCCTGAAAACCTGACTGGCAGGGGTTCCTCCAGGACCAGGTCTGGGAACCCCTTTACTAGACTTCTCTTCTAATGAGTCAGCAAACAGCCTCAGGAAACTTGAGGTTTCAAATATATCATGTTCTAGGAAAGGGCTTTTCTCCAGTTGTATCCGTTAAGAGCACAGACTGGTGTTTCAAGAGTTTCCTCCCATGGCTGTTGGTTAGGGCTTTAGCAACTGTGGTTTCACCCCATTCTTCTCCAGTTGTACTGAGATGCTGCAGAAACAGTAAAGATTAGAGAATTGTAGATAACAAGCCAAGAAATGTGGTAAATTAGTTGCAAATTTTGATCATTTTGCCTTTTTCTCTTGGAATAATACCTGTGCAGGACTGTTTTAACCCCAGCCAAATTATGTTTTGTCCTGGGGCTGCGGGGCAGTGTCTCCAAATAGCTTTGGTTTCTGCATGTCAGGAATGTACTAAGCTCCGCTTGAGAAGACCTTCAGTTATCTATTTTTGTTGTTGAATGTCTTTGAAGCTAAGTACTTGTGTCTACTTAAAGCATCATTTAGGGGTCCTTTTACTAAGCTGTGGTAAACAGTGGCCTTAGAATGCCCTTATGCAGGTTTTTCCCACATGCAAAGATTCTTTTTACTGCAGTTCGAAAATGGCTAATTTTCTGTTAATATTGCCATTAGGACAAGGCCATTAAAAAAAATTGCATGTGAGCACTTAACTGATACCTGTTGTGTAGGTGTGAAGGACTCACTCACTAATCCTGCTTTATTTTGTAAAAGCACATAAGATACCTGGGTCACCTTTTATTTAGGAAAAGAAAAAGGGTGGGGGGGCTTTAAAAGGCACCTTTTTGGACTTTCAACATAGGTATCCTGCTATAAAATTACTTCTGAGATCAACCACCAAGATGGAGGAACAGTGAACACTACGGATGTAATCCAGATAATCAGAGGAGTAGTGTGAATGAATGACACTTCCAAAAACACAATGTTCCATTTTCAAAGCACTTAGGGCCCTGTTTACTAAGCTGCATTATAGGCGCATTAACATTTTTAATGCGCGTTAACCATGTACACAACTACAATATCCCTAAAGGCGCCTACATAGCGCGCGCGCTAATTGTAGGCACATTAAAAACACTAACGCACCTTAGTAAACAGGGCCCTTAGACTTACAAAGTTACATAGAGGCATATTTTCAGAGCACTTAGACTTACAAAGTTGCATAGTAACCTATGGAACTTTGTAAGTCTAAGTGCTTTGAAAATGAGCCCCATAGTAACCTATGGAACTTTGTAAGTCTTAACAAAAATATTAAACTTAAAAATAAAACCACATAAACGCCATAATAAAAATTATAGACAGACACAAAAAGAAAAAGAATGTTTAGCACGTTTTAAACCAATCACAACCATGTAATCTGTGATACACAAGGGAAAAACATAACTAATAAACTTCTGCCAAAACTATATAAATTCAATCTTTCAATACAACAATAAGCTCAGATTCAACACAGATTATTCATCCAAGATTAACCTACAGAAAAGCTTGCCTAAATTGAGTGGCGTAGAACAGATAAATAGGGAACGGTTGTTCACCCTGTCAAACAAAACAAAAACAAGAGCATACTGCTGCATGAAACAAATGACCAACAGATTGAAAATAAATTGCAGAGTGTCTCTTTTTGTGCAGGGCTTAATTAAGCTGTGGAATCTGTTGCTGAAGGATGCAGTTAAGGTGATCAACATAGCAGGATTCAAAAGAGGATTGGAAAGTTCCTGGAGGAAAAGTCCATGAAAAATTATTAGCTGCATGAACTTGAGAGAACCATAGTTCATCCCTTAAAAGGAGCTGTGGGAAATAGATCTACTTTTTCAGATGTGGCAGCTATTTGCAACTTAGACTAACCACTGTCAGAGACAGGATGCTGGGTTTGGTGGACCCTTGTCTGATCCAGCATGGCTTTTCTAATGTTCTTCATGCCTAGATATTTATATATAGCTTCTGCTCAGGTTCCTTTGTGTTATAGTTTTCTGTCAAAAGACAGTTTTCAGTGGATGAGTAGCCTAATGCAGGGGCGTAGCCAGACAACAGATTTTGGGTGGGCCTAGGGAAGAACTAGGTGTGCACCAATTGTTCCCCCCCCCCCCCCCCCAACCACCACCCAAAAAATCTCAGCTGGTGGGAAAGCGCTTCTTTCCACCTTGGCAGTCTGTTAAAGGCATGCGCTGAAAACTGATCTTCAGCTGGCCAAGCTTGGGATCCCACCAGCTACCACTAAATGTGTGCTACTGTTGGGTGGGCCTGAGCCCTAAGTGGGTGGGCCCCGGCCCACCCAGGCCTAATGGTTAGTGTAGTGGGCTTTGATCCTGGTGATCTGGATTCAATTCCCACTGCAGCTCTTTGTGACCTTGGGCAAATCACTTAATCCTCCATAGCCCCAGAGACTGTGAGCCTTCTAGGGACAGAGAAAGTACCTGCATATAGGGCCCCTTTTACAAAGCGGCACCTAATGCGGGCTTACCGCAAGCTAAACAGGAAGTACCGCTGGGCTACTGCAGCAGCCCAGTGGTACTTCCCACTCCCAGTGCACCATTTATTTATTACATTTGTGTCCCACATTTTCCCACCTCTTTGCAGGCTCAATGTGGCTTACAATACATCATGAAAAGTGGAATGTATGTAAGAGAATATACATTTAGTATTACATAAGGATATTGGGTAGCATGATAGTGATGAAGCATGATAGTAATGTAGCAAGCAAAATTTATAAGACAGTTCTGGATATATGAGTAAGAGTTCACATTTGTTGATCTTTGTGGTGTGCCTTGTTGAAAAGATGGGTCTTCAGTAGTTTGCGGAAGTTAGTTAATTCATATTCATATTCAGCGCTACAAAAATATATTTATTTATGTGGCACTGGGGTGTACCCAGTGGTAATCACTGCCTGGTTAGTGCGGGAGCCCTTACTGCCACCTCAAAGGGCTCCCCCGAAATGGCTGCATGGCAAGTGTTTTACTTGCTGAACGGTCATTTCCTGCAGAAAAGAAAGACTACCCTTTTACCAGCTGTGGTAAAAGGGGGCCTCAGCGTCCGTCAAAAACACAGACCGATGCCAGCGCAGGCCCCCTTTTTCCGCAGCTTGGTAAAAGGGGCCCATAATGTATTTAGCACTACCTACGTCTAATAGAGCAATAGAAATTATGAGTAGCAGGTTGCCTTAGTACATTTGATTTCTTCTCTGAGAGGTATTGTAATTGCCATATTAGTACATATGAATTTACGGAAATAAAGAACAAAATATAAGATGATGTATTTTGCACATCAGGGTTTTGGAATTACATAGTAACATAGTAGATGACGGCAGAAAAAGACCTGAATGGTCCATCCAGTCTGCCCAACAAGATAAACTCATATGTGTATACCTTACCTTGATTTGTACCTGCCTTTTTCAGGGCACAGACCGTACAAGTCTGCCCAGCAGTATTTCCCGCCTCCCAACCACCAGTCCCGCCTCCCATCACTGGCTCTGGCGCAGACCGTATAAGTCCGCCCTCCACTATCCTCGCCTCCCAACCACCAACCTCTCTTTCCCCACCTGCTCCGCCACCCAATTTCGGCTAAGCTTCTGAGGATCCATTCCTACTGCACAGGATTCCTTTATGCATATCCCACGCATGTTTGAATTCCGTTACGTTTTCATCTCCACCACCTTCCGCGGGAGGGCATTCCAAGCATCCACCACCCTCTCCGTGAAAAAATACTTCCTGACATCTTTCCTGAGTCTGCCCCCCTTCAATCTCATTTCATGTCCTCTCGTTCTACCGCCTTCCCATCTCCGGAAAAGATTTGTTTGCGGATTAATACCTTTCAAGTATTTGAACGTCTGTATCATATCACCCCTGTTCCTCCTTTCCTCTAGGGTATACGTGTTCAGGTCAGCAAGTCTCTGCTCATACGTCTTGCAACGCAGATCCCATACCATTCTCGTACCTTTTCTTTGCACCGCTTCCATTTTTTTTTAAACATCCTTCACAAGGTACGGCCTCCAAAACTGAACACAATACTCCAGGTGGGGCCTCACCAACGACTTATACAGGGGCATCAACACTTCCTTTCTTCTGCTGATCACACCTCTCTCTATACAGCCTAGCAACCTTCTTGCTACGGCCACCGCCTTGTCACAATGTTTTATCGCCTTCAGATCCTCGGATACTATCACCCCAAGATCCCTCTCCCCCTCAGTACCTATCAGACTCTCAATGCCTAACACATAAGTCTCTCGTGAGTGTCTACTCCCTAAATGCATCACTTTGCATTTCTTCGCATTGAATTTTAATTGCCAAACCTTAGACCATTCTTCTAGCTTCCTCAGATCCTTTTTCATGCTTTCCACTCCCTCCCGGGTGTCCACTCTGTTGCAAATCTTAGTATCATCCGCAAATAGGCAAACTTTACCTTCTAACCCTTCGGCAATGTCACTCACAAATATATTGAACAGAATCGGCCCCAGCACCGATCCCTGAGGCACTCCACTACTCACCTTTCCCTCCTCCGAGTGAACTCCATTTACCACCACCCTCTGTCATCTGTCCGTCAACCAGTTCCTAATCCAGTTCACCACTTCGGGACCTATCTTCAGCCCATCTAGTTTAAGAGCCTCCTGTGGGGAACCGTGTCAAAAACCTTGCTAAAATCTAAGTAGATTACGTCTATAGCACGTCGATGATTCAATTCTCCAGTTACCCAATCAAAGAATTCAATGAGATTCGTTTGGCACGATTTCCCTCTGGTAAAACCATGTTGTCTCAGATCTTGCAACTTATTGGCTTCCAGGAAATTCACTATCCTTTCCTTCAGCATCGATTCCATTACTTTTCCAATAACCGAAGTGAGGCTTACCGGCCTGTAGTTTCCAGCTTCTTTCCTATCACCACTTTTGTGAAGAGGGACCACCTCCGCCGTTCTCCAATCCCTCGGAACCTCTCCCGTCTCCAAGGATTTATTAAACAAATCTTTAAGAGGACCCGCCAGAACCTCTCTGAGCTCCCTCAATATTCTGGGGTGGATCCCGTCCGGTCCCATGGCTTTGTCCACCTTTAGCTTTCCAAGTTGTTGATACACACTCTCTTCCGTGAACGGTGCTATATCCATTCCATTCTCAGGTGTACTTTTGCCAGTCCCTCGCGGTCCTTCTCCAGGATTTTCTTCAGTGAAAATTAGCTCAAGTCTTTTCCAGTGATAGCTCAAGGTGAGTTACATTCGATACACTGGGTATTTTCCTGTCTCTGGAGACTTACAATGTAAGATTATACATGGGGCAGTGGAGATTTATATGGGCCTTAAAGGCGCGCTAGCGTTTTTAGTGCGTGCTAAAAATAGGCGTGCGCTAAATGCTAGAGACGCCCATATTTTCTTATGGGCGTCTGTAGCGTTTAGCTTGCACTAACGCTACCGCACCTTTGTAAAAGACCCCCTAAGGGACTTGTCCAAGGTTACAAGAAGCTGTAGTGAAATTTGAACTTGGCTTTTCTGGTTCTCATCCTGCTGATCTGACCATTAGGCTGGACTAACCTTCGACCTACACCTGAAACCTAGTCAAGAAATGTATGGTTAGTACAATGAAAAGGCGTTGTATTATTATTTGCTTATGGACCTTTACTTCCTATGTAGATGTGAAATCAAGGGCCTTAATGAAAGTAATTCTACACTGCAGGAAATGGGAGACTGCCTTGGAGGAATGAGGCTGGAATCTAGTCCAATGTGTGTCTTCTAGTTTTGCAAAAGTACTTATCCAACCCTGACTGGGACCCTTAAGGATTCTGATATAGAAAATCTACCCACTGGTTTTACTGATGTAACTGCATACGTATTCTTAGAGTGAAAGCATGTCTCACAACACGTCAGCAACCTGCAGTATTTTCTGAACTGTGTATAGTGCCAAATGTACATTCTTCAGGAGCATATGCGTGATGGAGAGGAAAAATAATCACAGATTATCATTCGTTTAAAAAAAACCAACTAACCTCAAATTCTACCTGGTCTGCGGTGTAATTGAGGAGAATCCTTGAGTCTGTGTGTTGTGCTGCTCAGCACCCTGTAACTCCCCAGAGTGGCATTCACTGTACAGACTAAATGAGATTTGTGTTGTGCTTTTGTGCAGGGGAAATTTCCGTATTAAGACCGTTAACGTCCTAATGTCGTTTGCACTTCATTACCATACATATTGCTGAGATGCTGGTGGCTGTGTGGGCAGAATAGTTGCCCTCTAATTCTGGAAATGGCTCTCTTTTGATGTCACAGTATCGGAATGGCTCTGGCTGGCTGTAAAATAACCAGAGAAGACATGCCTTGAGCATGTACAGACTGTACTGTCAGAAGAAACAGGGAGCAGGTCTTATATTATTTGGCTCGATAATTGCAGCCTTTCCTTTAAACTGCTTATTTAAAGAATCTTTATGTTCCATGCGAACGGCTTCTGTCATTTGAACATAATGCCTAACACAGTCACTTGGCGATCTCTTGGAATAAACCAATTTCTTAAGCAAAAATAATCACGATTCTGGGAGAAAGCCACCCCTAAATCTGCCAATTATTCTGAGGCACTGTAACATGCAGAGTTAGAAATCTATGAGCACGGTAATATTAATTATTTGCAGGGTCAGAGAGCTGACCTGATTTTTTTTTTCAAGGTCATTGTATATGTGTATGGAGTAGGAAGGAAAGTGGTGAAGTTATGAACTCTGACCGCATACTGTCAGCAGTTACCCAGGCATGTAACTCACTTCCATTACACCCCCTGGATTATTTTAATTCATTTATAAAGCACTGCAAAATACGTCTGTTACCACCACTCCATGCAACCCAGTGAGAATTTAATGCAGCAGCATGCACAAGCTGCTGGGCTACAAGAATGAGCTGCCGAGATTTTGCTCTAAACGTACAGGTTCCAGTATTTTCCCTAAATACCCAATAAAATCTTAATACTGCATATAAAAATGTCAAAGCAACTGACAACAATCAGGATTCCTTGTAGAAGAGTGGTTCCCAAACCTGGTCCTGGAGGCATCCCAGCCAATCAGGTGTTCAGGATATCGACAATGAATATTCATGTGAGAAATTTGAATGAGAACCTGACTGACAAGGGGGTACTCCAGGACCGAATTGGAAAACACTGCTATAGACTTATCCCAGCAAAGATCTGACCTCAGTCATCCAGGAGGTGCCATAGGTGGGAGGAAGGAGCCGTTATCTGCTAAAGGCGTCTTGGAATAAGAATGTGTTTAGACCTTGTTTAAAGATTCAAAGGGAATATTCAAGTCTTAATGAAATAGGGAGCAAGTTCCAGAGGCTGTAATGCTGAAAGTTTTGTCCTAATTGTGTCAAGACAGATAATATAAAATGAAGTAATGACTAGATAGTTATAGTGTGAGGATCTCCGTGTTCTGTTAGGAGCATAGGGAATCAATAATCGAGATAAGTAAGCTGGTAATGGTGAACCTTATGCACTAACATCAGGATTTTGAAAGTTATTCTGTGATTGACTGGTTACCAATGTTCTTGTCATAGTAAAGGCATGAGATGATCAAATTTACGTGAATTGGTAACTAGTTTTACAGCCATGTTCTGTACTATTTGTAGTCGTCAAATGGCTGACATATGAATCCTATTTAGCAAAGAATTACAGTAGTCAAGTGGACTAACAATGAAGGAATGGACTAAGGAATGGACATGACGATCTTACTGAGTATAGCATTTTAAGTTTATAGATACAAGAACATTCTATATTAAATATTTGTTGTCTGAAGTTTAGTTGTTGGTCAAGAACTACACCTAGGACTTTTACACTGATAGGCTGATATATGAAGATCACTGGGAGTCTCGGTGTAGACACCTAAGTTAACTTTAGGCATCTTAAGACAGACCTTTACATGTGGAGGTGCTTTTAAAACAATATTTGTACCTGTAGATCACATACATATGTAAATGGAAATTTCATAAATCTGCTATTTATACATGGTGATCCACAGGACACAGAGATTGCAAGGGGGCATGGCTTGGGCTGACCAAATTTTATACACATGTATTCCTTATCATATATAAGGAATACGGGGTCAATATTCAAAGCAATTTAACCAGGCAGGAGAAGATCCTGCCTGGTTAAATCGCCTGTGTAGTTCCAGACTTTGAGACTGGGCTAATGGGACTGAACATTTCTCTCATTAGATCTTCCAAGCAATGTGTTTTTTTCCATTATTTCTTGCAGTAATTGTCCTTTCTTTCTGGCTGCCACTCTGGCAAGAGCAACATCAGATGAAGTCCTTCAAAGTGAACTTTCTGCATTCTACGTCCCAGAGCATGTGGATGGCACAGAGGGGATCACACGTGAGTACCTGGGCACAGACTTCAATACCACAGTCCTTGTGTTCACCCTTAAAGAAGGTACCAAATGAGACCTAAAACATCTTTCCTATGATTAGTCGCTAACTGACTCGTCAGTCCAAAGAGGCTGATTTGGTCACGATTATGTCCTATTTTAAGCATAGGAATAGTCCTGCTGTTTTTAGAGCAATTAGTACTACATCATCATGACCTCAATGGGGTAAAATCAAGACTGGATCAAGCTTGTTGTGGTGATTTGGGTTAGTTGGCATCTCTAGCCATGATGCCAGTGTTTATATAAAAAATAAACCTTAGGGCAGTACTGGTGACTCTGATAGGTGACTTAGGGGTGCTTTTACTAAGGTGCGCTGAAAAATGGCCTGCGGTAGTGTGGGCACACGCAGAATAATTTTTCAGTGCACCTGTAAAAAAGGCCTTTTAAAAATGTTTTTTGCTGAAAATGGGCGCGCATCAAAATGAAAATTGCCACATGTCCATTTTGGGTCTGAGACCTTACCGCCAGCCATTGACCTAGTGGTAAGGTCTCAATCGGCAACTGGGTGGTAATGACCTATGTGCGCCAAATGCCACTTGCTGCGCGTCCGATACGCGTGGCACAAAATGAAAAGTATTTTTTTTTGGCTGTGCGTATCGGACATGCACCAAAAATGAAATTACCCCAAGAGCCGTGCAGTAACTCCATTTTGGCGCACGTTGGGCATGGGTAGACGCTTACCCGGCTTAGTAAAAGGGTCCCTTAGAGTATTTTGAAAGCTTTGAAAATGAGCCCCCTATAGCATCTTTTTCCACACATTTGTAGATGATGAATTACACTAGAATAATTACCAAGTGACTATATAGGAGTAGGAAAGGCTTCTGGATTGTAGACTGATGTTGTTGAGCTTGTAGCTTCATGAAAAAAAGGAAAGTGGAAATGACCAATGCGATAAATCAGGATACAGATGCAAATCCTTTATTCATACAGTATATACACCAGCAATTTGCTTGAAGACAGCACATTAGAAGAAAACAATACTCTCCATCTAAGGGCTGCAGCTTCATATTATGATGGAATGGAAAGATGTAGATTATATGCAGACATAGACACATACTATTGTTAATGTAACCCAGTGGGTTATATTTATTTTTTTTTATTTTTACCTGGGGTCCAGGGGAGGCTCTGGGCTCCCAGAGATTGTTGGTGGCCAGTGCTGTGACTCCAGAAGCGGTTCTGGACTTCCTGCATGGAGTTGAGCTGTCTGCGGCTTGCCCCAATGCTCCTGAGTGTTGGATTTGGTTTTTTTGAGTGGGCATCACTTGGACATGTATGTGGGGTGATGCAGCATTTAATTTGAGTGAACATTTCTAGTTTTATAAGAGTTTTGACATATTTATGATAAAAGTCTGTAAATATATTTAAATGTGTGTTTAAACACATAAAATAAATACACTGTATGTATAGTTTGATGGCACCAATGATTGTAAGATATTTTGATCTGATTGTATTTGATCTGATTGTATAGAAATTTTATGGGTTTTTGTCTAAAAATATAACTTTTCTATTATTTCGTATGGAAAGTTATTTTCCAAAATGAAGATTGTGAAAAAATGTTAATTAGTGTCCATGAGGCAAACATCCTGTGTTCTGACACCTTATTGACCAGCAGAGGTCAGCTGGTGACTCAGAGACCCAGTGTCCCTTGGCAACAGCTTGCTAGGATGTGGAAGAAGGGCTGAAGACACTGAAGATGAAAGATGTGTTTGGGAGAGCTCTGAGTGCATGACAGGATTTGTAGGCAGAAAAGTATGTGAAAGTAAGTTTTTCTGTGAGCTTTGAATCTTTGAATGCAGGTGAAGTGAGCTGAAGGAGAAAAGTGTTGGATTTGAGCAGAGAAAGAAAGTTCTAAAACTGATGTTTTTTTTATGTGCTGTTTAAGTATCTGAAAGGGAATTTCTCTGCTAGTGTTTAGTGCTGAAACACTGAATGCAGGTGAAGTGTGCTGAAGGTGAAAGGTGTTGGATTTGAACAAGAGAAAGAAAGAACTAAACTGATTTTTTTTTTGTTTGTGTACTGTTTAAAAGTTTTGCAGTTAAGACTGTGGTGGAGAGATCCTGTGCAAGGTTGTGTAAAACAGGTTTATGCAAGTATATTAATCCCAGTTAAGCCACTAGGAAAACTGATCTCCAAGCTTAAGATTGGGCTAGCAGTATGTGTGTTCTGCATGGTCTGCTGGTGCATGAGTGTGGAAGATTGTATGAGTTTGGAGAGACCAAGTTGCTGTGGGCAGTGTGACTACAAGATCCAATGAAGAGTGCCCTTCCTTAGTTAGAGAACTCAGTACAAGAACAGAGAAACTATTTAAGGATATACAATTATTATTTATTTTGTTAGTTAGCAAGCCACAGTTATCCCTGAATCCCAGCTAGCGCTGATCCTGCTGTTAGGAAGGAAGGTTTTTTTTGTTGTTGTTGATTTCATTTAAAGGGTGAGGCAATAGGTTCCGTACTGAAAGAGAAGATCCTGAGCTCCAACTTACAAGCAAGGAGAAGAAAGAAGAAGCTCCAAGAAAGGCCAAAGATAAGTCTTCACTCCTATGCAAAAAGGAGACTGAAAGGTCACAGTTTAATCTGACTTACCTGTTGTAGAGACTGAATCTGGGTGTTCACACCTAAAAGACAAAGCAATTCAAAATAATTGATTCTTGAGACACACACTATAGAGGAAATTTATAGATTGAGAGAGAACAAATAAGATACTCGGGTTAATACTTATCTGTTGGTTTCTCTGTTGTTGTTCTACTACTGCACCTGTTAGGAAAATTTCTGTTATTAGTTTATGTTTAAATGTATTTTTATGTTACAAAAGAACCTAATGTGTTAAGAACATCACATTTTTCATACCCCAAATTGGGTTTAAATAAATCACTAGTAACTTGTACTTACCATCTGTCTGGTTAGTTTTCTTTCCTCTCCATGGTCTAGGACTTTGGAGGCGAGGTTAGTTTAATTGTCTCCAAGCTCAGAGGTGAACTGCAGGCTTGAGATATTCGGCCACGGGTAATAGTAGAGTTTGCAGGGCCTTCTGAGATGAGGAAGCTACATTAACACTATCTTCTCCTCAAGAAACAAGTCTTTTAAATAATAGTCCATTGTGACTGAGTCTCCTTTCTTGGAGAAAAAGGATGCTTGATAAATGGAATCTGCTGAACCTTTTGCTGCTTTCTGAAATGGGTAGTTTTCCAGTGACTTTGTTAGCCAGACAGGGAAAGAGATCGACACCTGGTCATTCTGTCCAAGCAAGGATCTTCTCTCTCTCATCTTCAGTGCCATGAGATTTCCATCAGCCAGGCTCATTGCGCCTTAGGGGTGCACATTCCATGAATAATCGGTGTCTTCACTGGCTATCACATCTGGGAAATGCTGATTATAAAGTGAAGGAATTAAAATATCCCAGCACGTGATGACAGGAGTTTCTAACATTCTTTATGGAATGTTCTTTTATATGGCACCCATCCAAAATTAAACTAAGAGGCATAATTTGCAGGCTAAAATAATTAAAGTTGTATAAAATCATCTGTCAGAGATGCATGTTCTCTAATAAATTGTACATTTATGTAGCTAAAAAAAAAATGAAAAGAGAAAATGCCCTGGAAAAATAGGCAGCTGTTTGGATTGTACATTAAGCTGCTGATGTGTCTCTTGTACCCCAGGCAGTAGATGAAGGGAGAAAATTTGCCATTGTACTTGCTAAGTTGGTGTTTATTAGTCCCAGACAGATCTGTTAACTTCAAATAAATATTTTTCAAGCTGACAAGACCACATCTTCAGAGCTTAAGGAACACCCTTTTAAGTGTCTTACATCTGAAAAATATTGACACTTGGCAATAGGCTTGTGATGCATTAGCTGCAGACATCAGAAGTTGCTGATGATGGGGACAGACTGAGATCCTATTGTTTAGCTTCTAGGTTGGCTGTAAGGTTGCAGATGCTTTTAAGGGACAGTCCGGGAAACATTTTGAGAGCAGAAAAGCATATCTTAAAATCACCCCACTGGGGGACTCGGCAGTATTTGAAAAGTATAAACATTCTAACAGAGTATTTTTCAAACTTTTATCAAGTATGACCCTCTAACATTCAAGTGACTCACGGATGGTGATGAAAACAAAAGTAAACTTCATCACCATTCCCCTCCCTTCTCTCATTGACTTTGTCTTCCCTCTGTTTATCCAGCAGCAACAGGGACAACAGTACCAGGAGTCAACACAGGACCCTGTGTATTATTAACAGTATAACTTGTATTCCACTAATAACACTGTTCAAAGTGGATCTCGGTCAGGGCTTTTTTTGAGGGGGTACTTGGGGGTACTGAGTACCGGCACCTTTTTCATTGTCTGCTAAAATTGACCCATGATTCCCAAGTTTTAATGAAAGAGCTCAGGCTCTACACACCAATTCTACCTGGTCATAGATTCTGTGACTGGTTGCAGGGGGCCTGGCTATTGTGGGGAGGGTCCCTCAGTGATCACCCTACTCTTGAAGGGTGGCCAGTCATTTGAGTACCAGCACCTTTTTTGCTTGAAAAAACGCACTGATCTCGGTATACAAGAAGCTGGACATTTCCAGGAATTACAAGCAAAAATCAGCAAGATTTACATCAATTTTCAAAAAAAGTCTTAGATAAACTAATCCATTCTAGTTATTAGAGTGCAAAACAGATTTCTGGAATAAATGAGTTTTTATATATTTCTGAAATTGAAAATAATTTGAAGTTGTTAAATAAAAGTCTGAACATCTTTACTAAGATGAGCTGCTTGGAAAGAAAAAAGATTGTCTAATAGTCTAAGGGGCCTTGTGCATCAGCCGGGCGGTAATTCCGAATTTGGCATGTGCTGAATCCCACGGTAGAAAATAATCTTCTATTTTCTACAGCGGGCCGCTTACCCGGCGGTAAACGGCAGTTGGCCCGTGATGGATGCTTACCAAGTGGGTAGTGCGTGAGACCTTACTGCTAGGTCAGTGGGTGACGGTATGTTCTCAGGTTGAAAATGGATACATGCTGGTTTCAATTTTAGTGCACGTCCATTTTCTGGCCCCTTAAAAAAGGCCCTTTTTCCTAGACGAAGTAAAAAAAAAAAAAAAAGGCTCAGCGTACGCCCAGAAGGTGCGCTCGCACTACTGCAGTCCACCTTTTACCGCAGCTTAGTAAAAGGACCTTTAACTCTCCTGTTTACTAAGCTGTGCGGCAATGCTGACACAGCCCATTCAAAGTGAATGGGCTGTGTTGGAATTAGTGCTTGGCAGCTGCTAAAGAAGCTTACTAAACTAGGGATAAGTCTTTTCATAATTTCTAGAGAGGAGAACGTAAATAGGGCTGTTGATCTGGTAGCCTTAGATTTTTGAGAGAGAGCAAAACGACTTAAAAAATACAATAGGGCTAACACATAAATTACTTTATAAATGAGACAGAATTTAAATTGGACTCTAGCATAGACAAGTAACCAATGACTCTTAATACTGAGACACACTATCAAACTTTTTCACGGAATTTATCAAGTGGAGTGCGGTATTCTGGATGGTCTGTAACCTCTTTAATAGTTATTTTGAGAATCCCAGGTAGAGAACATTACAATAATCTTAATATACTCAAGATCAGGGATTGCACTGTCAAACAAAAGTGATCTTGAGCAAAGTATTTGCATACCCGCCACAGATTACGCATAACGAAGAAAGCTCTCTGTGTTAGATTCTAAACTATCCTTTGAATCCTATGTAAATACACTAACAGGATACCTAACCCTTTTATAGCTAAAGAGAACTGATAGAGTTTGATTAATTCTTTTTTTTTTAAACATCTGTTTATTTAGTAAAGCTTTACAATATACATCAACCATGCAGACTAACATTTCAGTCTAGTTATTTGCAAATAGACAGCAACTTGAACCCCGCACCCCCCCCCCCCCCCAGGTATCTCTTATATATGAAGACCTCCCCATCTGCAGTATCAGCACTGTAGACCTTTAGTATACCATCATCATCTTGACAGACCCCGCCACTCTACATAGGCGGACCATGTTTTACGATATCTCACCATACCCCCACGCCTCAAAGCAGTAAGTTTGTCCATTATGCAACAGTAGTCCACTTTAGCTAGCACTTGATCCACAGTAGGTATCGTCTGCTATTTCCAGTGTTTAGCAATTAAAGTCCTGGCAGCCGTAACAATGTAGGCTAACAGTCCCGAGCAAGGAGCTCTGCTCACTCCTAATGAAGTATTCAGCAGACATAAGCCAGGGTCAAACACCACCTCTATCCCCAGACCACTGTGCAGTTTATGCTGTAGATCCATCCAGAACTGCTGAATCAGTGGGCAGTCCCACCACACATGCTAGAAGGTGCCTGTTGCCCCACAATTTCGCCAACAGGCTGCCGACCCCTTTTTAAATATACGAGCCAGCCGGCTAGGGGTCAGGTACCACTGATACAGCATTTTATGACCATTTTCCAGCAAGGGAGTAGCCACAGAGAATGTCAATAAGCGTTTGAATATTCTTTTCCAGTCCCCCTTCTCATATGATCTACCCAACAGAGCCTCACATTTTTTAATACATTTGGACAAGGGTTGGGTCTTATGTAACAAGGCTCTATAAATAAGTGATATCCCCCCCACGCCCTTCTCCTGATCTTATAGCTAGTTCAAGCTCCGTGGGCTCTAGAGACAGGTCCTCCATCGCTTTTTTCTGAATGAGTTTGATTAATTCTGATACTTTTTCTTTTTCTGAAGCTGAGTGACTGATCAGTAAAAATTTAATTTTTTTCTGCATTTAGCTTAAGCTTGTGTATTTTCATCCAAGAGTCTAGAGTGTCAATAATATTGTGAAGTAAGACTGAATAAGATGCAACTGTCAAAATAATAGGGACCGGCATAACTATAAAACTAGTTTCTCCAGCATATAACCTAGTGAATACATATAGACATTGAAAAGGAGAAGGGGACAAGGGAGAACCCTGCGGGACACCACTAAGGTTGCTCCACTTTTCTGAAAAATTTCCATCTAACCCTATAATATCGAAATTTCAAGAAACCTGAGAACCATTTATATACCTTCTCGGTAACTCCCACACTTTCCAGTTTTTGCAATAGAATTTCCTGATCCACCAAGTCAAATACACTTGATAGATCAAACTGCAGCACCAAGGCTGTATTCTCACAGACCTCAGTATTCTGCATGGCTTTCAAATCTAACAAGAAGCCCACATGGGAGGAATGGGTAGACCTGTAAATATTCACTGACTCATGGGCCCCATGTTGACTGCTATTTCTAGACATAAGTCATGGTAGAAGCCCAGTGAGAGGAGGAGCAGCCCTGTTTCTGTGATCCTATCTAGTGATGATGTGGCCCCATTTGGGATCCCAAACCATAGTATGGAAACAATTGGTCCAATAATTTGTATCATTTAAAATATGAATTGTAAATTATTTACTTGGGAATGCCTCAGTCTCCCCTCCCCCCACATACAAATAATTCCCTTGAAGCTCCATGAGCAGCCATGTTATCAAGAGGTTCACCTATGACCTCATATTTCCTGGATGTGATTGGTCCATCTTGATAGTGATGTCATAAATGAACCAGCTGAATCCTATGCCCTTCAAAGTGAATTGTGAGACTGCTCTGAACACATTTGTCCCTAGGAGGTAATACTAGAGAACCAAGTGAAATCTACAACAAAGATAATGTTCCACTCAATGTGGAAACTCAAACGCGTGAAACCATTCTTCCTGAGGGAAACATTTCGTAACTTGATACAATCAATGGTACTAAGCCATGTAGATTACTGCAATGGAATTTATGCGGGATGCAAAGAACAAATCAAAAAGAAACTTCAGACCGCTCAAAACACGGCAGCCAGGCTTATATTTGGAAAAACGCAATTCAAAAGCGCCAAACCCCTCCAAGAAAAACTGCGCTGGCTCCCAATCAAAGAACGAATTGCTTTTAAAATCTGCACCCTGGTTCATAAAATTATCTACGGCGAAGCCCCAGGATACATGACAGACCTCTTAGACCTACCAGCCAGAAACACAACAAGATCAACACGAACATACTTAAATCTCCACTACCCAAGCTGCAAAGGACTCAAATACAAATCAACTTATGCATCCAGTTTTTCCTATATAAGCACACAACTATGGAACGCATTACCAAAAGCCGTGAAAACAACGTACGACCACCTAAACTTCCGGAAATCACTAAAAACTAACCTGTTCAAAATGGCATACCCTACCGACCCAACTTAAATGCCTGTACCCTGCAACACAACGAAACCAAAGCTTGCAATGGACATATAATAACTCTTCCTTTCTATGATTCCCTAATGTGTCTGTTACACATGAACCTTATTCCACCACAACATCACTTTGTATTTGTTCATACCGGAATTGGCGAACGCCTCTACGGTACTATGTAAGCCACATTGAGCCTGCAAATAGGTTGGAAAATGTGGGATACAAATGTAACAAATAAATAAAATAAAAATAACAGTTCTTTAATGTAAAAAAAAAAATAATCTTCCCAGTTAATCTGCCTAACAAGTGGCGGATATTATTTGCTGGGTATATTCTTGAAATACTGAGGGACTTTGGTGAGAAGGGATAGAATACCTTTCATGTTTCCAGTGAAGTGTGTTGTATAGGAAGTGACCGATTGGGCCTTCTTCCTTCTCACGCCCCACAAATAAATATCTCATGCCTTAGGACCCAGTAAGCAGGGCCAGAAGAGCCAGCACAGGATTTTGAGAGTGTGTCTTAAGGGGCAGTGTGTCCAAAAGTGCAAAGCTAATCCATTTGGAGACAGTGCCCCCATAAGAACTGCAATCTCACCTTTTTAATTCTTTTTTTTTTTTTCTTTCCCAAAAGAAGGGCAGAAGAAACAAGGTAGCAGTGAGGGAAGCAACCTTGTCCTAGATAGAGATTACAGCCTCAAAGGCTTGTTTCTTGCAGGGAAAGAAGAAGAAGGAGAGATTAAATTGTACCTGACACAGCCATGATGAAACTGACTCAGCTCTGGCGCATCAATCACCAGGACGTTGAGGAAGAATGAGTAATTCACAGCTATGAGGGGGTGTGCATCACCTGCTCTGGGTCTTCCTTTCCTCACTTTCTTTTTTCTTTCTCTCTTTTGGAATTTTATTTTTATTTTATGTCAGGAAATGATTATTTTTGCTCTTCACGTTCTGTACGCTCTTTGTATGGAGAGAGTATTAATTCAGAGGATTGCTATGAATTATATTGTCACTGGTATTTATATGTGTGAATGAAATTAAAATGAACAGGGTTTTTTTTCATTAACATTTTTTTGTGTGAAAGAAGGTTATATTGACTAATTGTAATTAGCAAATTGAATATAATTCAGTAAAAGAAAAACTCTGTTAGATTAACATTAGGGTTCTAATATAAAGACATTAAAGTCAGGAAACCCAGACCCCTCAAGCCTCTCCCCTTTTTTGTCATTGAATAATAAATGTGTCACTTTAGAGTGGGTACAATGGCAGAGACCCTTTATGCAAACTTTAAATTTTACTTGCTTTTCTTGGTACAATTAAAGCTACAACAGAGTTTTGGAAATGAAGGGGCCCTTTTACTAAGGTGCACTGAAAAATGGGCTGCGCTAGTGTAGGCGCGTGTTTTGAACAAGCGTAGATCCGTTTTTCAGCCTTTTTAAAATTTTTGCCAAAAATGGATGTGCAGTAAACTAAAATTGGTGTGCATATACTTTGGGTCTGAGACCTTACCGCCACCCATTGACTTAGCAGTAAGGTCTCACACGGTAACCATGCAAAAATCATCTACACGCGTAGAATGACGATTACCGCCAGGTTTCCGCTGCGCATAGGAAAATAAAAATTGCCGGGCGGTAACTCCAAATTGACGCATGTTGGGCTCGCATAGGTGCTTACGTGGCTTAGTAAAAGGGCCCCCTCAGCCCTTTAAGCCATTGTCTGGACCCCTTTGGCAAGTGTGAAAACGTCTGTCTTTGTCAAGGAATCCACTGCATAAGCACACCATTACAGCAGGACTATGCTCTTGTCTATCTCTCCTCAGTGGCTCAAGAACAAGAAAAAAAAACCTTGGGTCTAAGGAGGCCATTTTACCTAATGACATCTGCTAGTAGTGTGTCTTTCAATAATTCTTATAGAGCTTTCAGTTAAGAAATCATGAATGTGCGAGAGAGTTCTTGATCCACTTTTTGCCTTGAACTGTTCTCCAGTCTGATTTAAATTCAGCAGTAATAAAGAGAGGAAGAGGAGAAACCTGAGGGCAGAAAGTTGAGCGGCACCTGTGTTGGTGGAGCTGTTTGAGGGCCAAAGGAGAGGGAGGATGTCAAGCTGGGGCCAATGTGATGGCAACACAACTCTCCCAGTGATGTTAAGACATGCAGGCATCTTCAGATAGCAACTGCTGACAGCTGTGGCACATTAAGAGACAGGAAGAGAAGGAGGCACTTGAGAGCAGAAAGTTTGGTTGTTCTTGTGCTGGTGTGGCTATTTGGGGGCCAAAGTTGATCAAGGCCCAGTGTGATGGTAGCACCACCCTCCCAATGATGTCATCAAGATGTGCCAGCATCTTAGATCAAAACTGCTGTCTTACGCAGCACATTGAGAGAGACGGCAAGAAAGGAGGCACATGAAGGCAGAGAGTTTGGTGGCATCTGTACTGGTGGGGCCGTTTGGGGGCTGAACGGAAGGGGGGAAGTCAAGTTGGACTCAAGCAGTGGTAGCACCATCCTCCTCACAGCAATGCTATGAAGTCATGTTGGCATCCTAGATTAAAGCTGCTGACTTTTGCAGCATGTTGAGAATGAGAAAGAGAAGACACCTGAGGACAGAGTTTGGCAGTGTCTGTGCTTGAAGAGCTTGAAGTCAAGCTGTATTCTGCTCAATCATAAAATTCTATTCCAATCACAATATTTAAAACATGCACAATGTTCTATGAATGTATATAATACAAGACAACATTATAAGAACCATGTTAGTTTTCAATGACTGTTACTTCATCCTGTTAAGCAGGTGACTATCATTTGATCATAGAAAGCATGTTGTTTGCCCAGTCTAATATAAAGACCTTTCTCCGAGGACAAGCAGGCTGCTTGTTCTCACTGATGGGTGACGTCCACGGCAGCCCCTCCAATCGGAAACTTCACTAGCAAAGTCCTTTGCTAGCCCTCGCGCGCCCGCGCGCACCGCGCATGCGCGGCCGTCTTCCCGCCCGAAACCGGCTCGAGCCGGCCAGTCTTCTTTTGTCCGCACTCGGTACGGTCGTGTTTTCGCCGTGTCGAGCCCCGGAAAGTCGACCTCGCGCGTCCAATTTGTTTTGAACGTGTTTTTTTCCTTCGGGAAAGCTTTGTCCTAGTCGGGAAGTGCTCCGGAAACCCCCCGCCGGGTTTCGTGTAAATCCTCCCCGTACTTCCAGCTTTTTTGCCCCGGTAAGTTTTCTTTCGTCGTCGGGGTAGGCCTCTTTTCGGCCTCGGTCGAGATTTTTTCTCCCTCTAAATTTGGTGCTTCAAATTTCGCCATTTCGGCTTTTGATTTCGCCGGCGTGATTTTTCCGCCCATGACATCGAAGCCTTCCAGCGGCTTCAAGAAGTGCACCCAGTGCGCCCGGGTTATCTCGCTCACTGATCGACACTCGTCGTGTCTTCAGTGTCTGGGGGCCGAGCACCGCCCTCAGAACTGCAGTCTGTGTTCCCTGCTTCAAAGGCGGACTCAGGTAGCGAGACTAGCCCAGTGGAACGTGTTGTTCTCGGGCTCTTCGTCGGCATCGGCACCGGGATCTTCGAGTGCATCGACGTCGTCAGCGTCCAGACCATCTTCCTCGGCCGCCCCTGCATCGAGTGCATCGAGGCATCGGGCCTCTGCATCGGCGCCGAGACATCGGATAGCTGCATCGACGTCGGTGGTACCAGGACCTCGTCTGCTGATGTCGTCGGACGGTGGTGCATCGGGTGGAGTGCAGGTGAGGGCTGTCCATTCCCCTGCTGGTGGCGGTGAGCCCTCGGGTGGGTCTCCGCCTACCCTGAGGGCTCCTGCGGTACAGCCCCCCCGAGATCGACCTTCTTCAGTCTCGGCCCCGAGGAAGCGACGGATGGATTCGACGTCCTCCTCGTCGGTGCCGGGGAGCTCCGGTGACATGCTTCGGAAGAAATCGAAGAAGCATCGACACCGGTCTCCTCCCCGTGTCGGCACCGAGAGCTCTGGGTCGCCGAGGGATTCGGCACCCAGCAGGCATCGGCACCGAGAGGACCGCTCACCCTCTGTTCAGGAGGTGTCGATGCGCTCCGCTCTGGACAGCCCGGAACAGCCTCCACGCCCGGAACAGGTACTGACGTCGACGCCTGCATCGACCTCTCAGCCTTTCTCTGCAGCCGCTCTAAACGAGAGCCTCCGGGCCGTTCTCCCAGAGATTCTGGGAGAGCTGTTGCGCCCTACCCCTCCGGTACCGGCGGTGCTTGCGCCACCGGTACCGTCGAGCGTGGCGCCAGCTGGCCCATCGCCCAGGTTGAGGTCCCCGACGTCGGTACCGCGTGCGGTACCGACCGCGGCCACCTCCCAGGAAGGCTCCCCGACTACGTCGGCGGAGGGAGCTTCGCCGATGCGGGCGAGGGAGTCTACCTCTCGACGCCCCCATCGTGGACGGGGTTCCACGGAGTCGAGCAGGGCGAGGTTGCAGACACAGGTCCGTGAACTTGTGTCTGACACCGAGGGTGAGGCCTCGTGGGAGGAAGAGGAAGATCCCAGATATTTCTCTGACGAGGAGTCTGAGGGTCTTCCGTCTGATCCCACTCCCTCTCCTGAGAGACAGCTTTCTCCTCCCGAGAGTCTGTCTTTTGCCTCCTTTGTCCGGGAGATGTCTACGGCCATCCCCTTCCCGGTGGTTGTGGAGGACGAGCCCAGGGCTGAAATGTTTGAGCTCCTGGACTATCCTTCTCCACCTAAGGAAGCGTCCACTGTTCCCTTGCACCATGTCCTGAAGAAGACATTGCTTGCGAACTGGACCAAGCCATTAACTAATCCCCACATTCCCAAGAAGATCGAGTCCCAGTACCGGATCCATGGGGACCCAGAGCTGATGCGCACTCAGTTGCCTCATGACTCTGGAGTTGTGGATTTGGCCCTAAAGAAGGCTAAGAGTTCTAGGGAACATGCTTCGGCGCCCCCGAGCAAGGACGCTAGAACCTTAGACTCCTTTGGGAGGAAGGCCTACCATTCCTCTATGCTCGTGTCCAAGATCCAGTCTTACCAGCTCTACACGAGCATACACATGCGGAATAATGTGCGGCAGTTGGCGGGCTTGGTTGATGCTCTTCCCCCTGAGCAAGCCAAGCCTTTTCAGGAGGTGGTCAGGCAGCTGAAGGCGTGCAGAAAATTCCTGGCCAGAGGAGTTTATGACACTTTTGATGTTGCGTCCAGGGCCGCTGCTCAAGGTGTGGTGATGCGCAGGCTCTCATGGCTGCGTGCCGCCGACCTGGAGAATAGAATCCAGCAGCGGATTGCGGACTTGCCTTGCCGTGCGGATAACATTTTTGGCGAAAAAGTCGAGCAGGTGGTAGAGTCTCTCCACCAGCGGGACACCGCATTCGACAAGTTCGCCCGCCGGCAGCCTTCAGCTTCTACCTCTACAGGTAGACGATTTTTCGGGGGAAGGAAGACTGTTCCCTATACTTCTGGCAAGCGTAGGTACAATCCTCCTTCCCGACAGCCTGCGGCCCAGGCTAAGCCCCAGCGCGCTCGCTCTCGTCAGCAGCGTGCGAATCAGCAAGGCCCCGCGGCTCCCCAGCAAAAGCAAGGGGCGAGCTTTTGACTGGCTCCAGCAGAGCATAGCCGACATCCAAGTGTCAGTGCCGGGCGACCTGCCTGTCGGAGGGAGGTTGAAAGCTTTTCACCAAAGGTGGCCTCTCATAACCTCCGATCAGTGGGTTCTCCAAATAGTCCGGCAAGGATACACCCTCAATTTGGCCTCTCAACCTCCAAATTGTCCACCGGGAGCTCAGTCCTACAGCTTCCAGCACAAGCAGGTACTTGCAGAGGAACTCTCCGCCCTTCTCAGCGCCAATGCGGTCGAGCCCGTGCCATCCGGGCAAGAAGGGCTGGGGTTCTATTCCAGGTAATTCCTTGTGGAAAAGAAAACAGGGGGGATGCGTCCCATCCTAGACCTAAGGGCCCTGAACAAATATCTCGTAAAAGAAAAGTTCAGGATGCTTTCCCTGGGCACCCTTCTCCCCATGATTCAGCAAAACGATTGGCTATGCTCTCTGGACTTGAAGGATGCCTACACACACATCCCGATACTGCCAGCTCACAGACAGTATCTGCGATTTCAGCTGGGCGCACGCCACTTCCAGTACTGTGTGCTACCCTTTGGGCTCGCCTCTGCGCCCAGGGTGTTCACAAAGTGCCTAGCTGTGGTAGCAGCGGCGCTTCGCAGGCTGGGAGTGCACGTGTTCCCATATCTCGACGATTGGCTGGTGAAGAACACATCCGAGGCAGGAGCCCTGCAGTCCATGCAGATGACTATTCGCCTCCTGGAGCTACTGGGGTTTGTGATAAATTACCCAAAGTCCCATCTTCTCCCAGTGCAGAAACTCGAATTCATCGGAGCCCTGCTGGATTCTCGGACGGCTCGCGCCTATCTCCCAGAGGCGAGGGCCAACAACTTGTTGTCCCTCGTCTCGCGGGTGCGAGCGTCCCAGCAGATCACAGCTCGGCAGATGTTGAGATTGCTGGGCCACATGGCTTCCACAGTTCATGTGACTCCCATGGCCCGCCTTCACATGAGATCTGCTCAATGGACCCTAGCCTCCCAGTGGTATCAGGCCGCCGGGGGTCTAGAGGACGTGATCCACCTGTCCACGAGTTTTCTCGAATCCCTGTATTGGTGGACGATTTGCTCCAATTTGACTCTGGGACGTCCCTTCCAAATTCCTCAGCCTCAAAAAGTGCTGACCACGGATGCGTCTCTCCTGGGATGGGGAGCTCATGTCGATGGGCTTCACACCCAAGGAAGGTGGTCCCTCCAAGAAAGCGATCTACAGATCAATCTTCTGGAGTTGCGAGCGATCTGGAACGCTCTGAAGGCTTTCAGAGATCGGCTGTCCCACCAAATTATCCAGATTCAGACAGACAATCAGGTTGCCATGTACTATGTCAACAAGCAGGGGGGCACCGGATCTCGCCCCCTGTGTCAGGAAGCCGTCAGCATGTGGCTCTGGGCTCGCCGTCAAGGCATGGTGCTCCAAGCCACATATCTGGCAGGCGTAAACAACAGTCTGGCCGACAGGTTGAGCAGGATTATGCAACCTCACGAGTGGTCGCTCAATTCCCGTGTGGTGCGACAGATCTTCCAGGCGTGGGGCACCCCCCTGGTGGATCTCTTCGCATCTCAAGTGAACCACAAGGTCCCTCAGTTCTGTTCCAGGCTTCAGGCCCACGGCAGACTGGCGTCGGATGCCTTCCTCCTGGATTGGGGGGAAGGTCTGCTGTATGCTTATCCTCCCATTCCTCTGGTGGGGAAGACTTTGTTGAAACTCAAGCAAGACCGAGGCACCATGATTCTGATTGCTCCCTTTTGGCCGCGTCAGATCTGGTTCCCTCTTCTTCTGGAGTTATCCTCCGAAGAACCGTGGAGATTGGAGTGTTTTCCGACCCTCATCACGCAGGACGAAGGGGCTCTTCTGCATCCCAACCTCCAGTCCCTGGCTCTCACGGCCTGGATGTTGAGGGCGTAGACTTTGCCTCTTTGGGTCTGCCAGAGGGTGTCTCCCGCATCTTGCTTGCTTCCAGGAAAGACTCCACTAAGAGAAGTTACTTCTTTCATTGGAGGAGGTTTGCCGTCTGGTGTGACAGCAAGGCCCTAGATCCTCGCTCTTGTCCTACACAGACCCTGCTTGAATACCTTCTCCACTTGTCTGAGTCTGGTCTGAAGACCAACTCCGTAAGGGTTCACCTTAGTGCAATCAGTGCATACCATTACCAAGTGGAGGGTAAGCCGATCTCAGGACAGCCTTTAGTTGTTCGCTTCATGAGAGGTTTGCTTTTGTCAAAGCCCCCTGTCAAGCCTCCTACAGTGTCATGGGATCTCAATGTCGTTCTCACCCAGCTGATGAAACCTCCTTTCGAGCCACTGAATTCCTGCCATCCGAAGTACTTGACCTGGAAGGTCATTTTCTTGGTGGCAGTTACCTCGGCTCGTAGAGTCAGTGAGCTTCAGGCCCTGGTAGCCCAGGCCCCTTACACCAAATTTCATCACAACAGAGTAGTCCTCCGCACTCACCCTAAGTTTCTGCCAAAGGTTGTGTCGGAGTTCCATCTGAACCAGTCAATTGTCTTGCCAACATTCTTTCCCCGTCCTCATTCCTGCCCTGCTGAACGTCAGCTGCACACATTGGACTGCAAGAGAGCATTGGCCTTCTATCTGGAGCGGACACAGCCCCACAGACAGTCCGCCCAATTGTTTGTTTCTTTTGATCCCAACAAGAGGGGAGTGGCTGTAGGGAAACGCACCATATCCAATTGGCTAGCAGATTGCATTTCCTTCACTTACGCCCAGGCTGGGCTGGCTCTTGAGGGTCATGTCACGGCTCATAATGTTAGAGCCATGGCAGCGTCGGTAGCCCACTTGAAGTCAGCCACCATGGAGGAAATTTGCAAAGCTGCGACGTGGTCATCTGTCCACACATTCACATCTCATTACTGACTGCAGCAGGATACCCGACGTGACAGTCGGTTCGGGCAGTCAGTTCTTCAGAACCTGTTTGGGCTTTAGGATCCAACTCCACCCCCCGAGGGCCCTGTTTGTTCTGTTCCAGGCTACACTCTCAGTTAGTTGGTAAATTTTTTAGGTCAATCTCAGTTATGTCCTCGCCGTTGCGAGGCCCAATTGACCAATGTTGTTGTTTTGAGTGAGCCTGGGGGCTAGGGATACCCCATCAGTGAGAACAAGCAGCCTGCTTGTCCTCGGAGAAAGCGAATGCTACATACCTGTAGAAGGTATTCTCCGAGGACAGCAGGCTGATTGTTCTCACAAACCCGCCCGCCTCCCCTTTGGAGTTGTGTCTTCCCTTGAAGTGTATTGTCTTGCTACATACTGGACTGGCCGGCTCGAGCCGGTTTCGGGCGGGAAGACGGCCGCGCATGCGCGGTGCGCGCGGGCGCGCGAGGGCTAGCAAAGGACTTTGCTAGTGAAGTTTCCGATTGGAGGGGCTGCCGTGGACGTCACCCATCAGTGAGAACAATCAGCCTGCTGTCCTCGGAGAATACCTTCTACAGGTATGTAGCATTCGCTTTCTAAATAAGTAAGCTTTCAATCTTAGATAAAAACTGCTATCTGCCATGGCATGCAACTGAAGGGGCATGGCCAAAGAGGAAGGTTTAGCCCCTTTGGTGCCCCTGGATACTAGGAATTCTATCTTATTATTTACTTTATTTGTTGTATTTGTATCCCACATTTTCCCACCTATTTGCAGGCTCAATGTGGCTTACATAGTACAGTCTGAGGCGCTTGCCTAGTCGATGATAACAGATACAAGGTTATATAGTGATCATATAAGTGGAGGGTTTGGAAGGGTTGGAGATTGCGTGTTGTCCAGTACGATTATAGTCTTGTTATGTTGCTGGGTGAAGAGGTTTACGCTGGGTCGTTAGGGTATGCGTTTTGAAGAGTTTGGTTTTTAGTGATTTCCTGAAGTTCAGGTGGTTGTGGATTGTTTTCACAGGCCATTCCATAGTTTTGCGCTTGTGTAGCAGAAACCGGATGCGTAAGTTGTTTTGTATTTCAGTCCTTTGCAATTTGGGTAATGTAGGTTTAGGTAGGATCTTGATGGATCTGTCTTTGTTTCTTATTGGTAGATCTACAAGGTCTGTCATGTATCCTGGGACGTATCCTGTCATGTATGGTAAGACCTGTGTGTTGGATGGGGAAAAGGAAAGTTAAAAGCAAGGGGGTCATGCTGAAAGTGGTGAGTGGCCCTATGGATAAACATATTCATCTACAGTCGGGTTTGTCTACATCTGCTCTGTTGTCCTTTGCTCCGGACATTCTCTACTCTCAAAGGCATATTTGAGCTCTTTTAGTGGAACTACATTTTGGTGTCCATGAATTCCCTTAAGGACTCCCAATCCCTGACTTTAAAGGCAGGGCCTGGTTTGCCTTCTGGAGCTGCTGGTTTATCACTATGCACGCTTGTCAGGGATTCAAAAATCACTTTGCCAGTACCTGTTTCTTTTTTCTATGTTGGAAGAAGGTTTTGTGGAGCAGGGTACTGAACTTTCAAATGCAAACTTGATGGATACATGGAAATAATTTTACATACTGATTTACTTCTCCAAGACTTTATGAATTCTGCTGCTTATTTTTTCCAAAGGAATTGTAGCCAGAATAACAGAACACGATGATAGGCTCAGATGGAAGCTGCTGTTTGTAAAATGAACTCTAAATTGCATGTGCAGCAAGCGACTAATGTTGGCTGATATTAAAGATATTCATATATTACATTGTCAAGCAGAATATTTGGAAAATTTAATGTATGAATCTCAGATATCTTAATTTTCCAAAGACCCACTTATTGTCCCCTTGGGAATTGTTGAAAAAAATATTTTCTTGAGATTTTAAATATACCTGATTTAGATGTTATTGTTATTTCTGAGTTATATTATTTGTCTGTAAGGAAGATTGTCAAAAAGGCAAGATCCTTTGATAAATTCTGAAAATTGTGTTTCATCTTTTTTGGAGTCCTCATCAGATAATCTTCCTAATAGGGGCATCCCTTCTTGTTACATTTCTCAAAGAAGATTACTGTGTTGAAAACCTTTTTTCAAAAGAAGGATTTACCTTTATCAGCTGACATTTACTATGTTATGTTATATTGTGGGTAGAAATTAAATGTGTACCCTCTTGTTTCTGGTATGACTTGGGCTAGAAGAAAGCTTTTTTACAGTTTAGATCTAGAGTTCTAGCTGCTGGTGCAACTTTTTTCTTAAATTTCCTTGTAAGTGTGTTACATTTACTTTCAGGGAAATTATATTTTTGTGAATGCTATGCTGTTGGAGAATTTTCTGAAAGATAATGTCTTTAATTTTCTGATAGGTGATGGTTATGTTTTTTTGTTTTTTAATCATGGTTTATCACCACTTGATTTTCTCATCCTCTCTTTCCATGATGTGGGCTGAGTTTGCTACATTTCCAGATTGTCTTAATTTGATGGTCATTTCTGTTTGCTTTTTCTATATGCTTGGTTACTGAATTGACTTTGTTTCAGTATGGATAAACTGAAAAATGCTAATTAACAAAATTTATTCAGCAATAACCTCTTTACCAGTAAGAAGAGCAATCTGCTCCTACATTCACATTGGTTATTTTCTAAAAAGAAAATGAAAGGGAGGAGGATTGCCTGGTGCTGGAGTTCTGCTGCTACTGCTGGGGTTAAGAGGGGAGCCAGCTAGGGAATCCTGAGGCAATAACGGACGTTGAAGATTGCCTCATTGCGAAAGTCCTACCACATCGATGTCATCAGCCAGCTGCCATACGTTTGTCTACCATGGAGTGGCTGCAGACACTTAGACATGTGCCCAAGTCTGAAGAGGCCATGACCAAAGAGGAATTTGCCACTTTGATGGACACTATTGGTTTCTTCTATGATGGGACAGAAGAAAGGGAAGGTACTGGCCATACTTGAGGAAGCAGGAACATTGATAGGTCCTGTGGACCACATTTGAATGTTTCCCAGCATTTCTAAACTTTCTGCAGGTTCCGGGACTACTTTAGGTCCCATATTGAGAACTCATCCTCCTTTAGCTGGAGTCCAGCCTGCTGTGGACGAATTGCAGGGTGGTACTTCCCCTTTAGGTGGTGTTTTCCCTTTAAAAGGGCCTAATGTTGCTTCTGCTCCTGGATCTTTTGTGACAGTTCCTCTACGGCAGCCTAGTTGCTTTGACAATGAGAGCTGCAGAGATTGCCACTGTTGAGAATGATTCTAGGGAGGTCACTCTTAAGGACGTTTTAGGTCTGTACAAATATTGATCGACTGTGCTTTTGGTTGGAGCTATTCACCAGATGATGAAATTTTCTCAAGATACATGTTCTAAATTATAAGAATAGAATGTAACATTACTACACACAGAGAAAAAAATTGAGGAAGTAGAGACCCAAGTTCATGCAAGAACAAGCTGCTGGTGTGGCACAGTTAAGATACTTTGGGCTTGTGTAAACAAGTGAGAAATTTGGAAAATGTAGCTACAGCAAGGAACTTGAATTTTCCTAAAGCTCATCTTTTCTTGTCCGTGATATTGTTAAGGTCCTATTTTAAGGATGTTTTACAGCTCAACTCCAATTTAATAATTTCTAAATTATATTATGTCTGCTTCTTCTGTCCCGGAGGTTAACCAATCAGACGCAGCTCAGTAGAGTCCAATTTTCTAATTTAACAAATTTCCTGGAATCTTCACTGGATTTTATAACCTCTTGAGCTACCTGGTGGTCTCCTTTGGGACTGATATGGACAAGCTTTATATTCTTAAAGCATCCTTTTCAAAGAAGGATGTTCCTTATTGTGGTCAAAAGATAAATGTGTTTCTAGTGTGACACAGCTGAAGAGAGAGCTATTTTTGCAGCTGAAGAATCATGTTGGCAGTTGGTTCAACTTTTTTTGTGCATTTTCCATGCAAATGTTTAACTTCATACCAAGGTGACAATTATGTTAAATTGATCTTATTCAGCTGGAAACCTTTCTTTCAAATAAGTAGATATACATTTTCCTCCTTATTATTTATTCCTCTGGGCTCTGCTGCACATAACTCGAGCTAGGCTTTAATAAAAGACCCCCTATATTTGTAAAAGTGTTCATAAAAATAAGGGTAGCAGGTTTGGGGCCACCAGGAGGTGGGGGAAAGGATTCTGCCTTCTTTTTCAGCTGCAATAGGAAAAAAGAAGCTTTAATAGGTTCTGATTCTGTTTCTGGACCACAGGATCTGAGTCAGCAATCTGGTAGAAAATGAATCACTGTGTAACCTTTATTGGGATTTTCATGGTGGCATTTACTTTGCAACTTTCCAAGAGGAGAGAGAAGGTGGAACAATGTTATTTCTCAGTTCTATTTGGGTATGGAGGCCATGGGAAAATAAAATGACTTAACTGAGCTCACATGGAGAGAGAATTACTGGCAGAGCATGGATTACACCTTACATACTGGGACTCATGAGAGATGAGGCTGCACCTGACATGCTGCTACAGCAGATGGCAGTGTTCAATATAATGTGAAACTCTCCACTACCTCCAGAAGATTTGCAGGCTCTGAGACAGAAAGATTCTCAGGCTGTTGTATACTGAGAGATTGTGGGGTCCTTTTACAAAGCTGTGGTAAAAAGTGGCCTGCAGTAGTGTAGGTGCATCTTTTGGCAGTGTGCTAGGCCACTTTTTACCGCAGCTGGGGAAAAGGCCATTTTTTTAATGGACCGAGAAATGGGCGTGAGCAAAAATTAAAACTAGTACGAGCCTATTTACAGCCTGAGGCCTTACCGCCAGTCATTGACCTAGTGGTAAGGGCTCACGTGCTACCCACGTGGTAGCCATGCAGTGCGCACCAGTGTGGTTGCGCTGCTGAGTACCTGCTGGAATGCCCCCGTGGTAAAATATAGAAAAATATTTTCTACCACGGGATTTGACACACACCAAACTCGGAATTACTGCCTGGCACACACGCTACCCTGGAGGTAGTGCTGGTTTGGCACATGCTACCCGTTCGTTAGACCTCCCACGGCTTTGTAAAATGGCCCCTGTGTTTTTCTATTTCTAGACCAAGAGAGGCATTTCAGTGTCCGTGAACCCATGTTTGTAAATGCTGTGTTTCAAGGTGCTGCATTCCAGTTACAGGTTTTTGGATGACACCAAAATCTGCAATAGGGTAGATACCCAGGAATGTATGGATAACATGAGGAAGGATCTAGCAAAGCTGAAAGGAATAGCCTAAAATTTGGCAGCTTGGATTTAATGATAAAAAAATGTAGGGTCCTACATTTGGGTTGCAAAAATGAAAAGGAACAGTACAATTTAAGGGGCAAAGTACCTCTGTGCAGGAAAGAAAAGCTGGACTTGGAGGTGATTGTATCTGATCTTAAGGTGGCCAAAAACCAGAAGGAGTGGAGGAGTAGCCTAATGGTTAGTGCTGCAGGCTTTGATCCTGGCAACCTGGGTTCAATTCCCCTTGTGACCTTGGGCAAGTCAGTTAACCCTTCATTACCCCAGGTACAAAAAAACTTAGATTGTGAGCCCAGGTACCAGAGAAAGTACCTGCACACAATGTGTACAGTGCTGCTTATGTCTAGTAGCGCTATAGAAATGATTAATAGTAAATTGCGTAGATGAATAGGGAGAGGAATGGCCAGCAGGAAAAAGGAGGGATAGGGTCTTTACTGTATATAAGCCTCTGATGAGGCCTTATTTGGAGTACTGTGTACAGTTCTGGAGATTACACTTTCTAAAGGATAGAAACAGGACAGAATCTGTCCAGAGGGCAGCTACAAAAATGATCAGTGGTCTTCATCATAAAGCATATGGTGACAGACTTAAAGTCTGAGTATGTATACTTTAGAAAAAAGGGGGAAGAGAGGAGATATGATAGATTCTTAAATATCTGTAGTATAAATGTACAAAAGAGCAAAGCTCTGGAGTGAGAGGGCCTAGAATGAAAATGAAAGGGGATAGACCCTGCAGTGATCTAAAGAAATATTTTTTTACAGAAGGAGTGGTGGATTTGAGGAATAGCCTCCCAGTGGAGGCGATAGAGATAAGAATTATATCTGAATTCAAGAAAGTATGGAAACAAGAATGTAGGATCTCTAAGGGAGAGGAAGGGATTGTGGAGCTTATTAATTAGCATGTATATGCAGACTGTATGGTCTTCCTCTGTTTCTATCATGTACATTTGCACACTGCATTAATCCATCCTTTGTTGGAGATCATACATATACAAGACAGCTATCTCCTGTCTGTGCAAAGGGAGTATGTGTGTCAGTCATGTGTTATTTGTCCATCGTGGACTATGTCATGTATTATGTGTGTATATGTTCTGTGTATGTCAAACACAGAGCTATCCAATGCATGGACAGGTATATACAAGATAATTTCTGAAGTGGCACTCTGCACCAGAAGACAAATTAGGTAAATACTTTAATAATCCAAGCCTTGACCCTGTTCTAGTGCTCCCTGTATTACGTTGCTTGCTGATAGTGTCATATAAAACAGTGGTGCATGGCTATATATCACATGGGTGTTCGGTGGTGAATTTAACTCTCTGCCCTTAGTAACTAGGTCAGCCAGCCACCCGTCTTAATTTGCCCGTTGTGGCTGCCTAGGTGTGGGGATTCCCCTCTTGAAGACATTGTCACACAGAAGTAGCCACTTTAGCTAGTTTCAGTGGCATAGGTTGAGAAGTCTGCCCCTATGGGTGGTGCATTGTGGCAAGACTTGTACCCAGCCACTTTTAACTTCTGCCTGCAGTCAGTTTAATCTCTCTGCTACATGAGAATAATTTTATAAAGAAGGTACCTACACTTAGTCACTGAATACATGGATAAGCATTTAATGCATGTTATGTGCACACACAAAGGGTACATGTATGAATGCTAGTAAACCATATGTCTTTGATAGTGCGTAATTATAAGATAGCTGTGCACATAGGTGGAGGAGGCACACTCTTAGAGGTGAGTTCTATAAATTGTGCCTAAAAAAGTGGCACTGAAAGAACCTGCTTAAGCGCTATTCTATAAGCCATGCCTAAAGTTAGGCGCGGTTTATAGAATAACGCTTAAGCGCAGGGGTTGTTTGTAAATTTTATGTGCATCCATTTGCACCAATGAAAATGTGGCACAGATGCCCCGCCTAAATTTGCACACACAACCCCCTTATTCTATAATTGCGCATGTAATTCAAATCCACTCCCATGCTCTGCCCCGAAATGCCCATGACCCTCCCATTTCCATGGCCCATTTCCAGAATGCATATAAAATTTAGGTGTGTACTTGTTCATTTCAATTAGCGCCAATAATTGCTTGTTAAGCCAATTATTGGTGCTAATTGGCTTGTTCAATTAAATTGTGCGTGTAGATTGGACGCACACCCAAATTCACACGTGCAATTTTTGGCAACATTTATAGAATCAGGGGTTAATGTACATAGGGGCACTTTTACAGAGCAGCGGTAAGCCCAGTGCGGGCTTATTGCTTGATCTTCCGGGACTACTGCTGGCCCAATGCAGCCGCCAATGGTAGTCCCACCCTGAGCGCGCGCCATTTCCGGGGAAAAAGAAAACCCCGGAAATGGCTTGCTCGGCGATAACCCGGCAGTAATTGGGTATTGCCACATGCTGCCCAGTTACTGCCTGGTTAGTGGGGAAGCCCTTATGGCCACCTAAGTGGGTGGTGGTAAGAGCTCCCTGCCACATGGTCATGTGGTCAGAGTTCTCTTACCACATGGCCTTATGTGCTGGAGGCTTTTTTACCCGCTGTGGTAAAAAGGGCCCTGGTGTACAGGGAAAATAGCCCCTGCCGCTAACACAGGGCCCTTTTTCCTGCAGCTTGGTAAAAGGACCCCATAACCCTGTAACCTATAGAATACTATGTTACGCAAGGTATGAGTATTTGCAGCAGCCCTATGGCTGATATAAGTGCTTGCTCCTAAAATATAGGCATGAATCTGACTTATGCTGGTATTCTGTAAAGGAAAATAGGCGCCTACCTTCCTTTATAGAAAAGGTCCCTTCCAGGTGCCCAGTTAGAATTGCCCCTATGAGGGTATTTTAGAATAGTTTGCCTAGGTTGAGAGGTCAAGCAGGTACCTGTTTTATAAAGACACATAGCTGCCCCATGAATCTTTAAAAAAAATACAAGAACTACTGCAGAAATAATGCAGACATTGTGAGCACAAACCAACAAAAGCACAAGGAGCCTTCAAGAATGGGGACGTCAACTCAGTATTTTCTTGAATCAGATTCAATAAAATACTGAGTTGACGCCCTCATTCTTGAAGGCTCCTTGTGCTTTTGTCGGTTTGTTGCTCCTTCGAGTACGCTTTGGATTCCCTCTCTCACACCTTTTGACATTCTGAGCAGAGACATTATGCTTTGTCAGAAATGTGCGTATAAATCTGCATTCATACATTACGTGCATAAATTACAACTCCAACCCCGAGCACCCCTACTGTACAAGTGTTCATTGGCTTGTTCCGAGCATGACCTAATTTATAAGAACACATTTTACATACAAAAATAGTTTATCAAATTACCTTCACAAAATTCCAAGTGATGCCATTGGTGCTGCAGTTTTGTTTTTAACACCTTTCTCCGTGAAATGGTTATTCCTACTAGACCTGCTGCCTTAAAACAGGTGTATGTAGTATACAATAATCTCCACATTCAGCAAATCTATATACAAATGATGTCCCTCTCCCCAGATGAGGAAGTTACCTGTTCAGCAACAGACAAAAGATTTGAAATTGAGTCTCCTGATTGAAGCTCCTTGTACTGCACTGTGTAAATTGATGGACCTTATTAAGTTGTTCTAACTAGTGCGTCAAGAAGCATCATCATTAATGATCGATTATTTTAATTTTATTAAAACTGAAAACTGCTATTAATGAGATAAATATGTTCCATCTTTGCTTATACCCTATGCTGTCTATTAAAATGTTTTATTGAGTATTGTAAGTAGTATACTATGCCATACTTTGTATTGTTCTTTGAATATTTTTACTGCTGTAATTGCCTATTGCTCATGTTTGATTTATTCTTACTGTACACCACTTTAAGTGAATTCCTTCAAAAAGGTGGTAAATAAATCCTAATGAACAAATTTGCTTAGAGATTTGGTTTCTGAGAACAGTTGGGTGCTTTGAACGGTGGGTTTTGCATTCTTAGAAATCATTTCTCATTCTCTACAGAGATTGAGACCTTGAAACTGGCCCGTGCAACATTCAGCAAACTGCATGAGATCTGCTGCAGCTGGGTAAAGGATTTCCCATTGCTCAGGAAGCCACATCTGTACTATGAGACTTCAATCCACGCCATCAAAAACATGCGCCGTAAAATGGAGGACAAGCATGTCTGCATCCCCGACTTCAACATCCTCTTCAATCTGGAGGTAAGGGCTGTATGCTCCAGGCTCCAAGCACTGGAAGGATTATTTACTTTCTAGATCTCTCTTAATTAGTAGGGGAAACAAAATAACCTTTTTCATATTGTTATGGAGGAAAAAGTCCCAGGATGGTTCATTAGTTTTCCTTCCCTAGGGTAAATTTGCATCTCCAACCTACCTTCATGCCATCGTGAGATTTTATTAGCATAACTTTTATATAGAGGAAACTTAGCATCATAGACACTTTAGAAAAAGCTCTTCCAGTTCTCAAGAATCTTTGCAGCTCCTTCATATATGCATAAAAGTGTTCTAGCTGCTGTTAGTCTGCTTAGATATATGGAAAAGTTGTCAGAAAAACCTTTTTCGTTGGTTCAGTATATTTTTGATAAGCTGGGCTCCCCGTTAGTTGCAAAATAAGACACAAAGTTGTTGGAACGTACAAGCAGCTGACACAGTGAAGGGAGCACAGCCCTGAAAATTCATTCATAAATGTATTATATAGCAATAATGATTCACAGCAAATAAAGACCAAGACAGCTCAGCCAAGTGACCTAGTAGAAATATATCCCTTTTGGATGTACATAAACAAATTCCTAGATGGAACCCATCACCCACCTCCCTTTCCATAAACCTAGCCTCTCCGATTTGTACTGTTGCTTTATAGGGAAGGCCCATCGGGTTCAGTAGTACTCTGGGCAGTCCTACCACAGTGGAAGGCCACTTGGATGATCCAGCTGCACACTGGTGACCCCAAGCAGTTGCCTGCTTCTGAAAACAGCCCTGTTTTTAGGACAGTAATTCTCAACCTTTGCCCAGAGATTCATCCAGCCAGCAGGGCACCCAGAACCACTGTAATGAACATGCATGAGAGAGACTGGAGAATCCACTATAAGCAGATCTCTGCAGAAGCACCATCCATGCCCATTGCGGTAATCCTAGAAACCCAGCTGGCCAGGTGCATCCCCAGGAGAGGGCCAAGAAGCACTGTTTTTAGGGGACTAACTATGGTTCCATGTAATCAACAGCACTAGATGCTGTAATCTTCAACAATGTTACAGAGGAAATCTGTATACTATGGATGTGCCGATCAACTACACAGCATCAACAGCTTTCCGGCAGAAATGATTCACCTTGTTTAACATTTTACTACACATGGCACCATGATTGAAAAAAATTGTTTATCCATAAATAAAACAGGGCTGTCTTGCTAACTATGTACATTTCAAGAAATATTCTTTCCATTTGTAATTTTACAAACTTGCTTTAATTTTAATACATAAACAAGGGTTTCTAGGCCCATCCTGAGGGCATGCCCAGCCAGTGGGACTTTTGGGATATCTACAATAAATATGCATAAGAAAGATTTTCATACCAAGGAGGCAGTGCATGCAAATCTGTCTCATGCATATTCATTGTGGATAGCCTCAAAATCTAACTGGCTGGGTATGCCCTGAGTTAAGAAGCAGTGTACTACAGTAAGATAGATAACATTTACATATAGAGACTGCAAACATAGCAAAGGAAAATGTAAACTTGTCTTCAGGTGTACCATTTATCATTCAGCAAAATAATCAAATTGTGAATTATTGTAAATTGCAGATAAAAAATAAAAAAAAATCAAAAACAGGCTCCAATAAACTTAAGTCAAGAATCACTAACTGTTACTTAAGGTAAATCCAGAAAAAAAACTTTTAGGTTTAAAATTGGGTGATGGAAAAAGCCTCAGAATTTACGGAAGCAATAAAGAGTGTTTTTTAAACCACCATCATTCAATCATAGGCAAAAAAAAATCTTCCTCTATATTCACCCCACATCAAAACTTCTTTATATAAATAACATAAAAAATGTAAACTTAAATAAAAATTGAAGTCTTATCTGTATTTGTAATGACAGGAGTAACTGGCTCCCAATGGTGGCCCACATTTTGATTGCCTGTTTCAGGGAAGTCTGTTCTGCTGTTCTAGAAATACAGATAAAAATCAATGAATTAAAAGTGCAACGAAAGTGCATAACAGAACTTAACTCTTGATTTACTTAAAGAGACGCCCACATTCTATCAGCGTTCTCGGTGATCAAAAAATGTTAGCGAAAAATTTTTATACCCCTCCCCTTCAAACGACTTTATTGACATTTCCAAAAGAATCAAAGAAAATTCTGCCAATCAAATCTTGCATCTATCATCACAGAACTGCAGACTTATTTATTTTATCAGATCCGTTTAATTTACATATTGTATATACTCTTTTAATTTTCTTGATATTTAACTACTTTTATTATGCTGTATTTCTAAATATTTTACATTATGCCACCTCACTTAATGGGGATCATTTACCAAGTGTGCACCAGTATCATTATGTGTCACACGGCACGCTGCATGGAATGGACCTGCAGTAGATAATGTGAAGTAACAGCATTAGCATTCGCTATTAGCAAATGACCTGCTTAGAGCCATTTTGATAATTAGATGGGCACCAAAGCATAGGAGTTTTCCAAACTTCATGGTGAGGACTGCCTGTCCAGGCAGAAAACTAAACTTTGGAAATCCTTTCCTAGCTCCATATTTGGCAAACTTTGTTTTTAAAAGATTGTGAGAGCTGAAGGACAAGTTTCAGAGATTTTATCCTTCAAAACTAGGTGCAAATCTTGCCTAAAATCCTTGAAACCAAGCAGCAAAGAATAGTGGGCCTCCAAGTGTGAGTTTGTAGCCAGACTTTGGGGCTTGACACAGGTCGTGTTTCGGCGGTCAACTGCATCAGGGGTCATCCATCTCAGAAACACCAGGGTGGTGTCCTCTAGTCTTTCTGTGTCAGTGGGTAATGTCACCACACAAAAAAGTGAGAGCAATGTAGCCTGTCCTTTCAAAATGTTGAAAAAAAAAACTTCTGCCAAGGTTCAAGAGCCTGAAACGGAGAGTGTCTGTCACAGCGGTGGTTTAAAGTTACTATTTATTTTGCAAGCTTTCATGATGCAAACAAGCAGCAAATCACACTTTGGATAATTCAGGAAACAGGTGCAGTGTAAGCCACAGTCAAGCTTAATGATGTGACACTGCATGGAAGCCCATGGATCATTGTTGAATGGTGATTTCTTACCAATGTCTGTGGTTCATCATCAGAGTAACATTCATGGCAACACCCTCTGTAGATGCATCCTAATGGGATCCCTTATCTTTCAGGGGCAGCAGTAGAAGCAAAGACATCAGTGAAATAGTTTCTAATTAAAATATCTCCAGTTTTTCATATGGAAAATCAGTTATGTGTCACAACTTGTATAATGAGCAGTATAAGAATTAGGGGCACGTTTTCAACAAGAGTCACGTGTGGTCTCTGTTGGCCATTTTTACCTGCTACATCTGGATCATGATTAGTAGTTTATTTAATTATTTGGAATTTGCTCACACCTTTTTGAGTAGTAGCTGAAGGTGAGTTACAGGTACACTGGGTATCTCCCTGTCCTTGGAGGGCTCACAATCTAAGTTGGTACCTGAGGCAATGGAGGTTTAAGTGGCTTGCCCAAGATCACAAGGAGCAGCTGTGGGATTTGAACTGGCCACCTCTGGATGTTAAGGCTGGTGCTCTAATCACTAGGCCACTCCTCCAGTCTTCCACTATAGTTATCACAACTTCACAAGTTGGGACTGGAAGATGCAAATTGATGTCTTCTTCACATTTATTTAAAGCATTACCGATGATGATCAACCATTGATTACATTCAAACTGAACAATGTGCATATTTATAGGAGTGCCCAAAAATTCAGATATTGTTTTACTATTTTGGACAATCGAATCTGCACAACTGACATCTTTACATTTTGGTGGCATTCCACTCTAGATCCCATATTGTGAACAATTAATAAATGCTGCTTCTATAAGTATCAGTGAATCGGACATATAATTTTTCAAGTTATAGTTGAAAAATAGCTGAACTCATCTTTTCCTGAACGCGTTCCACCCTCAATATTTGCAGGTGAAGCACAAATAACAGCTTTACACATGGGAATGCATTACTCCAGGTACCTGTGTGCAAACATAATCTTGTAGCCTGTCCAACAAGTTGTACCCTTCCTTACAAGAAAATGTTGCTATCAAACCAAATGGTTATCTTCTAAATCATCATGGCTGTTAATTGGTTCCCCTGGACTGCCACAGGAAGTTCTTTCACAAAAGGGTTCAACTCTGGACCAGGTGAAGTTTTGAAGGTATGTTATACTGGTCGGATTTCCCCATTTTGGTTTGTAACCTGGAAGACAATTATATGACATGTCAGTCTCAAATGGAAATATATTCATGTCAGTAAATTCACTTCTAAGTCCAGCAAAATTTAAAACTTGTTGGAGGACTACAACTAAGTTCACAAAACTCTGTAACATTGTTGAAGAGTACAGCATCTAGTGCTGTTGATTACATGGAACCATACTTAGTCCCCTAAAAACAGTGCTTCTTGGCCCTCTCCTGGGGATGCACCTGGCCAGTTGGGTTTCTAGGATTACCGCAGTAGGCATGGATGGTACCTTCTGCAGAGATCTGCTTATAGTGGATTCTCCAGTCTCTCTCATGCATGTTCATTACAGTGGTTCTGGGTGCCCTGCTGGCTGGATGAATCTCTGGGCGAAGGTTGAGAATTACTGTCCTAAAAACAGGGCTGTTTTCAGAAGCAGGCAACTGCTTGGAGTGCACCAGTGTGCAGCTGGTTCATCCAAGTGGCATTCCACTATGGTAGGACTACCCAGGGTACTACTTGAAGCATACAGTATATTACCATTTTGTGCTAATAATCTTTTATGAGTGACTGAGCAAACTTTAACTCTTTTAATCCCACTCATCCCTAAGCTTAATGTTCTTATATAGGTAACCCAATACACATTAACAATATTCCTCAATAAAGTAGAGGAGTGGCCTAGTGGTTAGGGTGGTGGACTTTGGTCCTGGGGAACTGAGGAACTGAGTTTGATTCCCACTTCATGCACAGGCAGCTCCTTGTGACTCTGGGCAAGTCACTTAACCCTCCATTGCCCCATGTAAGCTGCATTGAGCCTGCCATGAGTAGGAAAGCGCAGGGTACAAATGTAACAAAAATGAAATAGATACTATTGGAGATTCTATATGGAATGTTGCTACTATTGGAGATCCTAGATGGAATGTTGCTACTATTGGAAATTCTACATGGAATGTTGCTATTCCACTAGCAACATTCCATGTAGAAGGCTGCGCAGGCATCTGTTTCTGTGAGTCTGACGTCCTGCACATACGTGCAGGACGTCAGACTCACAGAAGCAGAAGCCTGCGCGGCCACATTGGTGATCTGCAAGGGCCAACTTCTACATGGAATGTTGCTAGTGGAATAGCAACATTCCATGTAGAATCTCAAATAGTAGCAACAGTGGAGGAGTGGTTAGGGTGGTGGACTCAGTTCCTTGGAAACTGAGGAACTGAGTTCAATTCCCACTTCAGGCACAGGCAGCTCCTTGTGACTGTGGGCAAGTCACTTAACCCTCCATTGCCCCATGTAAGCCGCATTGAGCCTGCCATGAGTGGGAAAAGCGCGGGCTACAAATGTAACAAAAAAAAAAAAAGTCACATTCAGGCAGGGCCATCCAGAGGGCTGTGTGAGCAGGGCGCAAGGGAGATCAGGGGTGCAAATGTTATTGTCCATTTATTGTATCCTATATGGTAATTGTGATGCAGGGGATCAGTTGTTAGGGGGTGTGTAGCACAGGGCATGATTCTGGCTTTGGATGATCCTACACACTTTATCCAACCAATCAATATGATTTTCATTCAGTGCAATAACTATGGGGCACTAGTCCTAAAATGGACCACCTAGAGGCTTAGAGCTTGCGCCATCTGTCTCCAACTCTTTACTATGAAATGGGAGCTCAACAAACTCAAAGAAGAATTAGCTGCTAGTAAAGTAGCTTCCAGGATTACACAGCATCAAACCAATATGCCTCCACTGCCACAGAGAAGGAAGCAACCCCAAGAATACATAGATCACAGTAGGCTCAGGTAGATTATGACTTATCACACAGAGGCATCCATTCTCCCAGTTGTTGCCCCTGGATAATTCTTTGCTGCATTGCAGCATTATGACAGTATCATAGCCATAGGTGAGCCTGGGTGGGCACAGGCCCCCCAGTAGCAGCACACCTATGATGTGGCTAGTGAGGATCCCCAAGCCCCTCCAGCAGAAAACTCTCAACATAGCTTTTAAATAGCAGATCTTTGCTGGCAGTGAGCAGCAACTGGTACACACTGCTCATGTCAGCCCCACAGCTTTCTGTCTGATGTACTCCCACCTATGTGGAAACAGGAAGTTGCATCAGAGGGAAGGCTGTGGGGCCAGCACAAGCAGTGTGTATCAGTTGGTGTTGCTGCTGGTGAATATCTGATATTTAAAAGGTATTTGGTGGTGGTGGTGGGGTGGGGGAGGTTGAGAGACCATATAGCCTGCGGGTGGGTGAAACAGGGAAAGACCAAATCCCTGTGGAGAGAGGTGGATCTCTTCTTCCCACCCACCTTGGGCCCTGACCCACCCAAAATTGGGTGTCTGACTGCACCCCTGTATTTTGATGCTCAAAAAATAAGAACCAAGGGTGGAGCCTGAGACAGAGAAAGTAACAGTACAAAAGACATCCCCAAAGCACTGACAAAACAGCTCAAAACATAAAAGTTCTTGCTGATAGGGGACTCCATTATCAGAGGCATTAACTTGGGAACATAGTTCAATGGTCCCAACAAACTGAAATGCCTTTCAGGATCCTCAGCTCATAGGAATACCAACCAAATACTGATAGTGATCAGAGAAGAGAGTAAGGGTTCTAGCACTGATGTTGTAATCCCACCTGGGGACCAATGACCTAGCCAGTCATAACCTACTTGTAGCACAGAGAGCTTTTCATAAGTGGGGGGAGGGGCTGAAATCTTTGATATGGACTATATTTTTTTTTCTGAAGTGCTACGTACCCAGTGGCAGCCGCACCACTAGGCCGCCTGAGGTGGGGGCCTCAGGTGGCACTGTTGTGAGGCAGCATCGCCCCCTGCCCTTTCCTCCCCAACCCCCTTCCCGAAATTACCTTTTTCTTTTCTTGTTTTTCAAAAGAAGGCAGCGACTCCCATAGGCTGCCCTGCTGCTGGTCCCAGCCCCTTCTCTCTACTGTGGGTGGCCCACCTCCGAGGAAACACAAAATGTCAGAGAGGCAGACCGCCCACAGTATAGAGAAGTCGCTGGGACTGGCGGCAGGGCAGCCTATGAGAGTTGCTGCCGCCCGCCTTCTTTAAAAAAACAAACAAACAAACAAGAAGAAAAAAATAGAAAAGGTAATTTTAGGGAAGTGGGGGGGGGGGGGAGCTAATTTTGCCTCAGACAGCAGATTGTCTTGCACCACCCCTGCACCTATTCATGGAAAAAGATAGGAAAGATTATATAGTACAGCAAAGTTCAGTAAGTGACTGAAAACCATCAAGAAGGTTTTAGGTACACAGGATGGGACAATGTATGGAAAAACAAAAGGCCTATACTGTTATGATGAGCTACATCTTTCTGTGGGAGGAAAGAGAATCCTTGGTGCGAATTCGGACAATATCCGGCCCATATTCAAAGCGAGTTAAGTGGCCAGGAAGAGCCGCCAACCAGTTAACTTGCTTGTATGCAGCTATCCAGTCATTTTCAGCAGCACTTAACCGGTTAGTGCCAAAGTAAAGCCAGCTAAGTCAGGGGCATTTCAGTAGCATTATCCAGTTAGCTTCCAATATTCAGAGCTAACTGGCCATGTTTATCATATAAATAGGACCGCACAAATAGCTGTACTGTCTTTATGTGCTAGCTCATAGCCAGTTAAGTCTGAATATTGACTTAACCAAGTATGTGCAAGCCAGCCTTTAAAAAAAAACAGAAATTCAATGCCAAAGCCCTCACAGGGCCCAGCATTAGTTCTCCGGTTTTAGTGCCGGCAGCAGACAAAACCCCCCCCCCCCCCCCCCCCCCCACTGCCACTGGCTGAATATCGGCCAGTATGTTTCTAGGCATTTAAACTAGAAGGTGGTTGACGGCAAATGGAAGCAGGTGAGATCAGGAAGTTGCCCCCTGAAAAAGCAAAAGCCTAAGGTATGTCGGAAAACCTTAACACATAATTGGGGCATGAAGTGCACAGTAGCATTGCCAGTACTGTGATCAGAAAGCAGGAGGCATGTAGGATGAACTCCCTTGACTCAGCCGAGAATAGTCCTCCTTACATTCAGAGGACTGAGCATATGGCTTCTGTCGTGCACGAATGTTGAGAGGAGTGGCCCAAAGTGAAGCTTGGAACCTTATCTCCCACCTATAACTCAGTGATGATGACTGAAATGTTGGCGTCATTAACAGTGTTTCATAGATTCCTTTTAAATCCTGGCGAGTTAATTGTGTTCTTTGCTGTGCCCTACCCTGCACATACAGGAAAGTATTTTGTGAACATGACAAAGGCAGTCTCATTTCATATCTTGTCACTTACCCTCATTTCATATCTGTGTTTAGGCTCCATACTTATGTTTTGAAGGTTGAATCTGCCCCCAGCAGTAGAATTTTCAGCTTACGTGCTGAATCATTAAACCCTGCTCACTGGCCTTGGGGGAAAAAAAAGTTGAGTGTTTTTCTTTCTTTCTTTTTTTTGTATTATTAAATGTTTTTAATGAATACAAAAGTCCTACAATACAATTGAAAGAACAAGGTAACATCCAAAGTCGTAGTTTAAACAACATAAAACTAGAACATTTCCCTGAGCATTTTTCTTTGTTGCTGGGTGTGAATCACAAATTTGAACATGAGTTGGAAATCTGCAAAAAAATTACATTTTTTAAAATCTTCTTGTTTAATATTAATGACACTTGGTTTATATTTCTAGGACCAAGAGGAGCAAGCTTATTTTGCAGTGTTTGATGGCCATGGAGGGGTGGATGCCGCTGTCTATGCCTCCCTGCACCTACATGTGAACTTGGTGAAGCAGGAGATGTTCCATCACGACCCGGCGGAGGCACTGTGCCGAGCCTTTCGCCTGACAGACGAACGCTTTGTGCAGAAAGCAGCAAGGGAGGTGAGCTGCTTATTCTTGGATTGGGGATGATTGCACCACATACTAGTATATTATAATGGACTAGAATGCAAATAAATTTATAGCTACCTGGCCTTTCTCTTCTAGCCTACTTCTCTCACTGAGAAGTCTTCAGCCAGGGGTCATGGATCATGGCCGCCTCTAGAATCTGGTACTTGTGCATTCTGAACCTTGACCTGATCATCATACTGTGCCCTAGGCATCTTGGGAAAAATTCAATAAATAGTGCTCAAAGTTAGGCACTAAAATGATGTGCTGGTATTCTGTAAAGGGCACGCTGCGTGAAGCGACCTGTACAGAATACTAGTGTAGTGTGCATTTTCCCCTGGATTCTATATAATGTGCTTAGATTTAGACGCCGAAATCGGTGCAGATTCTATAACACCGTGTATAACTTAATTGGCTTAACAAGCTAATGAGCTCTGATAACAGCACTTAATGAGCAATAATGAGCACTAATTGGCACTGATTAGAATTTAGGCGCACAACTCTCTAAGCGTATTCTGTAACAATGTGTGCAAACTTCTAATGCGCTGAGGCAAAAAGGGACATGGTTATGGGTGGGGAAAATGGGTGTTCAATGGGCATTTCAAAATTTAGGCACCTAATTATAGAATACGACCCAGTGCACCTAAATCTACGTGCTGAGATTTACACCAGGTTTTCACTGGCATAAATAGATGTGCATAGATATCAGCGCTGAAATATCAACTAAGCATATTCTGTAATTGGCGCCTAGATTTAGGTGCCGATTATAGAATATGCTTCGTTGGCACTAATTTCAGCGCCAATTTTTTTTTTTAGGCTCCAAATATAGAATCTCCTCCTTTGCAACTAACTTTTGGGCGCAAGCATTTATGACTGCCAAAGACTGGTGTAAAGGCTAGCAGCAGCTACTACTACTACTACTACTATTTAGCATTTCTATAGCGCTACAAGGCATACGCAGCGCTGCACAAACATAGAAGAAAGACAGTCCCTGCTCAAATGCAAGTATTCTATAACATCGCCTAATTTCAGACCTGCCCTTGCCCCTCCCATGGCCACACCCCTTTTTGAGTTGTGTGCTATGAAATTTAGGAGCACATGGTATAGAACAGGGCACAGGGCTGATCTGAACCTAACCTAATTACCGCCAATTAAGTGCTTATTAATGCCGATAATTACTAATTAGCTTATGCGCAGATCCTTGATCCGTGCCCAAAATTGTGCGTCCAGCCTTGGGCAACCTATACAGAATCTGAGGGCTTATGTGCATAAAGAGGGTAATTTTATAACAGGGTGCACAATATAAGGCACTTCTTCTAAGCACTTTCTATAAAGGTGTCTAGTTTTCTTCATAAAATGCTGGCTGAAGTGCTCGAAAACACACCTTAATTTAAAGTGTGATCACTTACATGAGCCCTAGAGCTTGTATAAATGCCCCACCTCAGTGCGCGTACTTGTGCACATGGGTGGAGTTTGGAGTGTAGGTGAAGTTCGCACCATTGAGCAATGCGTGTACTTTTACGCTGGTTGCAATTGGCCATTTACCTGCATATGTTACCACTTATTTATTTATTAAGATTCATTTACTGCCTTTTTGAAGGAATTCGCTCAAGGCGGTGTACAGCAAGAGTAAATCAAACATGAGCAATAGGCAATTACAGCAGTAAAAATATTGAAATAACAGTACAAGGTATGGCATAGTATACTACTTACAATGTGTGTGTTAATGGGTAAAATCACCCTGGGTATGCACATACTTTGCATTTAAAACACACACCTCCTTATAAGATTAACCCTGTTTTTGGTGTCACATTGTCAACTGCTTAACACCACATCAGGCTGTTGATGTTGCCACGATGTGGCATCAGAAATTATGGCACAAGTTGGCCTTTACAAGTAGCCACACTGGATACTGGTAACTATTGCAGGAGAAATCAAGCCCTCAGGGGTGTAGGAGGGTGTTTGACTGACGTAAGTACTGGCTTCAAGCCGAGGGGTGGCATTTTTTTTAGACACTAGCAATAATACTGGGACCATCTTAAGGTACAGCTAGCAACACGGAGAGGGTCAAAGTACAAACCACACAAAGCGAACAAAAAGCACCAGGAGCCTTCAAAATAGGAACAAGTCTTTAATTTGCAGACCCGACACAGGCCATATTTCAGCGTGCTCCGCCTGCGTCAGGAGTCGTTTCAACAAAACGTTACCAGACACAATAAACCCAATTCGAGGGTAGTGACTGATATAGTGACCAAAGGTGTTCTGCCTTCTAGCACGCCATGTTGGTATTCTCTGAAATAGTGGGCGGCAAACGGTTTGTCAGGTCCACAAGTTAAAGGCTTGTTCCTACTTTGAATGCTCTTGGTGCTTATTGTTCACACCATGGTATGGTAAATCACCCAGAGTCGCCTCCCAAACCTGGTCCTGGAGGCACCCCAGACAGTCAGATTTTCAGGATATCCACAATGAATATTCATAGGAGAGATTTGTATGCACTGCCTCCACCTCATGCAAATTTCTCTCATGAATATTCATTGTGGATATCCTGGAAACCTGACTGGCTGGGGTGCCTCCAGGACCAGGCTTGGGAACCACTGGCCTAGGTGATTGTTTTGGGACTGCAGCGCTAAAGTGCTCCTGTAAATGTGCATAATGGTGACCAGATGGCTTCGAGTTATAGAGGACAAACTGCTTGCCCTGGTTTTATCCCATTGCATCTCCAAATTCAAATTTCTAAATTATTTAAGAGAATCAAAAGCCGTAAGTCTATAGGCAGTCTCTACCACAATCCCCACTGCAGCGTATGTAGGCTTGGTGGTGGGGGGAGGGGAGGGGAAGCCGGACCAGGGCGCAGAGAGGGGATCATGGTGTGCAGCTTCAGGCAGCCGCTACCATTGGATGGTCCTGGGCATTTTGCCAGGCTCGCTGAGTGGTAGCTACCCCATGCCCCTTGCATTTAGGGGTCCTTTTACTAAAGTGTACTGAAAAATGGCTTGCGGTAGTATAGGTGTGGGTTTTGGGTGCGCACCGATCCATTTTTCAGCGCACCTGTTAAAAAGGCCTTTTAAAAATTTTTCCTGAAAATAGACGTGTGGCAAAATCAAAATTACCGTGCAGCCATTTTGGGTCTGCAACCTTATCGCCAACCATTGACCTACCAGTAAAGTCTCATGCGGGAGTTTGACGTGTGTCCGAAAATAAAAATGATTTTTCGGCTGCGTGTATTGCATGCACCAAAAATGAAATTACCACAAGAGCCATACAGTAACCGGGCGGTAACTCCATTTCGGTGCGCATTGGGTTCATAGACACTTATGCAGCTTAGTAAAAGTGCCTCTTAATTAATCTTTTCTGTTAACATACATTAAATGCCAAACCTAGCACACTTAAATGGAGGAACCTCTTTGTTTCCCTACTGTCCCATTATATCCCCACTGTTCTGGCTGTCAAATGTCCAAAACTGCTGCCAAAATACTGACTAATGTTTGAACTCATATTCACAACCAAAAGTACTTGATTTGGAATAAATTACCTAGATATGTTTTTGGAGTCCACAAAAGGATTCCTGGTGCAATTAATCATCCTGACAGATGAAACCTAATTAAGTGAAGCATCATGAGTACAAGATTTGTCCCTGACTTGAGATTAGGGGAAAAAAGCAATTCAGTTTTGACTTTTAGTATTCACAGAGTTTGCTTTGTAAATCTAAAAGAAAAAAAGTACAAATGACCCAGGATATAGCAGGAAATAATTATAACAGAGATGAGAAAAAGCCATAAACTTCCTTTTAAAAAATTGCCCACCCTCTGTGCAGGTGCAAATAACCATGCTGACATATACCCGCATGCCACAGAGGTATTTCGCAGGTGGGATTAGGCTAAAACTATACATATTTTGACCAAAAAAAAGTACGCAGAGGGAAAAGCAGGTACAGATTTTTATAGGTACGTCCCTTCCCCCTAAATCTCAACAATAATGAAAGCAAAACTACAAGCATGATTATAAATTGCACAGATAAAAACAACTCACAACATCTCTACTGAAGCGGACAACTTATGTTTCAACAATTTTTTATTGATGAGGTCACAAGGTATACAATTCCATCTCAGTCAATATAAATCGTATAACAGCGAAGTCTAGTACACAGTGGCGTTCCTAGGGGGGCGGACACCCGGGGCGGCGCCCCGCCCCTTGGGTGCAGCGCCCCCCCCCCCCGATGCAGCGCAGACCCCTCCCCCGCGAAAGAGCCCCCCCGGGTGCATGCCGCTGGGGGGGGTGCCACAGCGCGCGCCTGCTGCGAGTTTACTAACTTTGCTCGTTCGCTGCAGCTCCCTCTGCCCCGGAACAGGAAGTAACCTGTTCCGGGGCAGAGGGAGCTGCAGTGAACAAGAGAAGTTAGCGAACTCTCGCAGCAGGCGCGTGCCGCGGCACCCCCCACCGCCCCCCCCCCTTGGTACGCCACTGCTAGTACACATTACTAAACCTAAAACGTCCATCATCAATGTTTTCCAAACTTTTCTTCTCGATCCCTTCCTTCTTGTCTTCTCCTATATTTATAATGTGTACATGTATAATTACTGTGCAGTTGCATTGAAGCGGACAACTTAAATAAACCTTAAAATAATAATTGATTTGGAAGAAAAATGCCCATTCAGTACAGATTCATTCATGGTGGAAGCTTGTCCGTATATCCTCCCTTAAACGTAATCTGTCATTGACTCTTAAGGTGACACTGAGGTCACAGTATTTCTTTGTGTTTTACTTTACCCAGGCATATTTTTGCACCTCTTCACTCTTCCCCACCCCTCGCCACCCCATGTTTCATGCAATTTGGGCCCCAGAAATGTACCGTTTTCTAAACAAACATCAAGGAGAAGAAATCCTGTAAAGGAAATAATGACGATAACAAGATATTACAGAAAAATTTACAACACAAGTATCATAACTTGGGTGTGAAATTATAGTCCACATATGAGAAGATCCAAGAATTCACAAAAGAAAATATTATTTTTACCATGCGCCTCTGAAACGACTGCTTATATCTTTCTGTACCAGCAAACAATTTAGTGCATTGGGATTTCTCTCTCTCTCTCTCTCTTTTCAAATGAAAGATGCACTATAAACTAATATTCAAGTAACAATGAAGCAAATTTGGAGAGAAGATAGAAACTGGAATTGACACATCTAGCTTGGGTTGTGGACAATTCAGTAGTAGTTTAGAACATGAGCTGCTAATGTAGACCCTGTACTAAAATAGATGTATAATTCTTTGCTGCATTGCGGCATTTCTACAGTGGCATAGCTACTGGTGGTACAGTGCACAAAACCAGTTAAAAAGGCTTTTATTCTTGCCACTTGAAAACACACCCGACGTGGCCATGTTTCGCCACGTCGGGTTGTGTTTTAAAGTGGCAAGAATAAAAGACTTTTTAACTTTTAGAAGACGTGTATTCTGCTTTTGTGGACCGTACTGCTCTTTCTGCAGAACATTTTGTTCTCCTTTTCTGGATTTCATAGCCACTGATGGGCCTGGGTGGGCCCAGGGCCATCCAGTAGCAGCACACCTGTGATGTGGCTGGCAGGAATCCCCAAGCTCTGCAAGCCCAAAACTCCCAACAACTCTCCCTCCTGCGTACCTGGCAGTCAGCAGCAACTGATCTACATTGCTCACACGAACCCCAGAGCTTTCCCTCTGATGGTTAGGAAGGTGCCCACTGGCTGGTAGAGTTGTACTAGAAAAGTAAATGTGGAAAAAAATCCACAGGGAAAACAAGGCTACATATATGTATACGTGCCAACACCTACATGTGTAGGTTGTAAAAATTACAACCTATAGGTGTAAGTGGCAGCACAGACTTACCTAAGTCTGCCATTTTGAAAATCTACATATGTATTCTGTGGCCATTTCCTCAGTGATCAGATCAGATTCCCTCCCTGCTCTGATGTCCTACCTGCCCAGATGGATCTCACTCAACCCGCCCCCCCCCCCCACCAAGCCCCTCCGTCTTGCCCAAAATCCACCCTTCTGAATCCCCACCAAGCCCCAGGAATTGCCCAGGGGTGATCCCTGGTGGCTCAGTGTTACGGGGTGAGAGTGGTTCCCTCCACTCCTGCCCCATCTGACTCCCAGGTTCATGATGTCATTGGTGGCACTACTGGTGGTCTCACATTACTATCACAAGGGTCAGTACATATGGCATTGATGATCCCTAGTGCATTATGGTGACCAGATGGCTCCAAGGTATAGAGGACAAGCAGCTTGCCCTGGTTTTATCCCATTGCATCTCCAAATTCATATTTCGAAATTCTTTAAGAAAATCAAAAGCTACAAGGCTATAGGCAGGCTCTACCATGATCTCTACTGCAGTGTGTGTAGGTCTGGGGGTGGGGTGAGGGGAGGGGATGCTGGATCTAGGCACAGAGATGTAGTCTTGCAAGACTATTGCTAGGGTCATCAACACCATTTTGACCTGCTCCCACGCTGTAACTCTGGACCACAAAGGATCACCTCTGAGTAAGTCCCAAGGATGGGAAGAGGGTGAGTTATGGACGTGGTGGGAGTTTGTTTCGTTGGAGGGGGGAGTGGGTGAGATTGGATGCAGTGGAGGTGGTGTATCTGATCAGGGGGAGGGGCACGTACAGGGGCAGGCTTCGGGGGGGGGGGGGGAAGAGTTAACCAGTAAGGTGTGATAAAAGGGCAATTTTACTGTACTTTACTGCCACATGTACATGGGAAGGAGGAGGTGTAAATCCTGGTGTTGAAGTGTCAGGACTTACATGTGGTTTCTTTTCTGAGATGTGGAATACATGTGTAGGCTTCAGTCTTGCCCTAGCCCCACCTACAACACACCCACGCCATGGCAGCAGGGGCATATCTGCGTGGGGCCACAGGGGCCTGGGCCCCCGCAGATTTCGCCCTGGCCCCCCTCCCCGCCGTCAACCCTCCCCCACTGCTCACCTTTGCTGGCGGGGGGCCCCAACCCCCGCCAGCCAAGGTCCAACCCAAAGTCTTCATATTTCGTCTTCCTCCGACTCCTCTGTGGCCATGCTGTAAGTAACGCTGCTGATTCGTTGAATCCAGTTCGGAGTCTGACGTCGCAGCACATTGTACGCGCATACAACATGCTGCGATGTCAGACTCCAAACTGGATTCAATGAATCAGCAGCGTTACAGCATGGCCACAGAGGAGTCGGAGGAAGACGAACTATGAAGACTTCGGGTCGGACCTCAGCTGGCGGGGGTTGGGGCCCCCCGCCAGCAAAGGTGAGCAGCGGGGGAGGGTTGATGGCGGGGGGTGGGGGTGGAGAGAGGCGGCGGTGGGGGGGGGGAGGCAAAAATGTGCCCCCTCTCTCTGGCTCTGGCCCCCCCTACCGCCGGATTCCAGATACGCCCCTGCATGGCAGCTTCCAATATACACATAATATAGTTATGCCCTTGTATAAACAGCTTTCTAAACTTGTGTATGCCAGTTTTTACATGTGCATATCATTCTAAAATAATGGCCAATATGTAGAATTTTTGCAGGCGTACATGAGCATTGCCATACTGGAACAGACTGAAGGTCTGCAAGCCCAGCATCCTGTTTCCAACAGTGGCCAATCCAGGTTACAAGTACCAAGATCCCGAAATAGTACAATACATTTTGTGCTGCTTAGGCAAAACCCACTGCTTAACTTCAATAAGTCCATCTTAATAATGGCTTATGGACTTTTCTTTTAGGAAGCTATCCAAACCTTTTTTAAACTCCTCTAAGCTAACTGCTTTTACCACATTCTCTGGCAACAAATTCCAGAGTTTAATTACACATTGAGTGACGAAATATTTTCTCCGATTTGTTTTAAACTTAGTACTTTGTAGCTTCATTGCATGCCCCCTAGTTCTACTATTTTTGGAAAGAGTAAACAAGCGATTCACGTCTACCCATTCCACTCCACTCATTATTTTATAGACCTCTATCATATCTCCCCTTAGCCTTCTTTTCTCCAAGCTGAAGATCCCTAGCCACTTTAGCCTTTCCTCATAGGGAAACAGTCCCATCATTTTCGTCATCCTTCTCTGTTCCTTTTCTAATTCAATTATATCTTTTGTGAGATGCGGTGACCAGAATTGTACACAGTATTTGAGGTGTGGTCGCACCATGAAACAATACAAAAGCATTATAATGTCCTCATTTTTATTTTCCATTCCTTTCCTATTAATACCTAACATTGTTTGCTTTCTTAGCCACCGCCACACACTGAGCAGAGGGTTTCAACGTATCATCAATGATGACACCTAGATCCCTTTCCTGGCTGGTGACTCCTAATGTGGAACCTTGCATTACGTAGCTATAATTTGGGTTCCTCTTTCCCACTTGCATCACTTTGCACTTGCTCACATTAAACATCATCTGCCATTTAGACGCCCAGTCTTCCAGTCTCGGAAGGTCCTCTTGTAATTTTTCACAATCCTCTTGTGATTTAACAACTTTGAATAACTTTGTGTTCTCAGCAAATTTAATTACCTCACTAGTTACTTCCATCTCTAGATCATTTATAAATATGTTAGAAAGCAGCAGTCCCACCACAGACCCACTATCTACCCTTCTCCATCGAGAATACTGACCATTTAATCCTATTCTCTGTTTTCTATCAATTTCGTCTGGAGTCTTTCATGAGGTACTTTGTCAAATGCCTTTTGAAAATGCAGATACACAATATCAACCAGCTCACCTTTATCCACATGTTTGTTCACCCCTTCAAAGAAATGTAATAGATTGGTGACGCAAGATTTCCCTTCAGTAAATCCATTTGGCTTTGTCTCATTAATGCATGTTTATGTACATGCTCTGTAATTTTGTTCTTTATAATAGTGTCTACCAATGGGAGATAATGAAAGGGGGAAAATATTTGATGACAATGACTTTAAGAACTAATGTGGTATAACTTGCATGCTTATTGTGCTTAGTATTCAAATGTTTCTTATCTTGCTATAAGTGAATCTTTTACTGTGGATGTTCATCAATAAAAATTATTGAAATATAATAGTGTCTACCATTTTGCCTGGCACTGATGTCAGACTCACTGGACTATAATCTCCCAGATCTCCTCTGGAACTTGTTAAAAATCGGCATTAATTGGCCACCCTCTAATCTTCCAGTACCGTGCTTGATTTTAAAGATAAATTGCATATTACTAACAATAGTTCTTCAAGTTCATTTTTCAAGAGTTTATTCTGGGGTGGAAAAGCATGCATGCAATGGCTTCTTACTGATACTGAGCTGACAATTGCTGTTTCACTGACAATTCATAAAAGATCATGCTTCAAACCTTTCTCCTACTGTATCTGTCAGTGATGTATTAACGACCTAAAGCTTGATGTTGCATTGAGTGTGAGGTGTGGTAAAGTTTCCTGATTGCTCACGCAGAGGTGACTTGGAAGATTTAACTGATGGTGCACATGTTCATTGTTCATCCTATGATTAACCTTTCAAATCTTAGGCCAGTGCCCTTGCAAAATAAGAATATTTTTCTTTTCTCATATTGTTATAGTATTGATTGAAGTCCCTAATGAAAAAGCCTACTCTCTGGCAAGCAGTATCATCTAGAAGGCTTCACAGGTTGAATCTGCGGAAACCGATATTTTAGAATTCTAATGCCAATTGGCTTTGAAAGAGGGGAAAGGCTGTACCGAGAAGGGTGGGGGGTGCAGGTGATAGTGCAAAGTGATCACAGGAGAATCCAGGTGGAATGACAAAGGTACAACTTCTGAGTGGTAGTAAAAGCCAAAAGTTCCCAGTATGGTATAAATGTTGTTTATTAAAATAACAAAACACCAGTGACCTGACATGCCACATTCAGGAAATACCTGCATCAGGGGTGTGGTGAACATGTGAACCAGACAAAAACGAAATAGTAAGACAGTCTTGTTCTAAAAGTCACAGCATAGGGAAAATGTGTCTAATTGGTTTTTTCTTGTGATTGCTGTGTGCTGTTTCTGCCTCTCTTGGTAACTGTGGAAGTGCGTACATTTTTCCCTGCACAATCTAATTTTCAGGACATGGCCTCTCTTTTCAGAACCTGCGGTGTGGTACAACTGGTGTGGTGACCTTTATCAGGGGGAACATGTTGCACGTGGCCTGGCTGGGCGACTCGCAGGTGATGCTGGTGAGGAAAGGGAAGGCTGTTGAACTGATGAAGCCTCACAAACCGGACAGAGAAGTAAGAACAACTGCCAGCCAAGGGATGGGGCACTTCATAAGCGACTCAGACCTACACACACACACACACACTTTATATTTTCAGCCATCAGAAGAGGGAATTTTACTAAATGTGAGCTGCACACATGTGTGCTGGCTGATTTGTAATTTGGCAGTTTAAGTAAGTTTCTGAGGGGCCCTTTTACTAAGCTGCATAGGTGCCTACACACACCCAACATGTGTCAATTTTGAGTTACCACCTGGCTACTGCATGGCCCTTGTGGTAATTTCATTTTTGGCACGTGTCCAATACGTGTGCCGGAAAATAATTTTTATTTTCTGGTGCGACGCAGAAACCGTGCAATAATCATCATTCTACACATGAAGACAATTGCCGCACGGTTAACGCGGAGACCTCACCGCTAAGTCAATGGCTGGTGGTAAGATCTCAGACCCAAAATGGACATGTGCCAATTTTTATTTTGCCGCACGTCCATTTGGGGCAAAAATTTTAAAAAGGCCTTTTTTACAGGCGCACTGAAAAATGGATTTGCGCATGCCCAAAACATGCACCTACACTAGCGCAGCCCCACAGTGACCTATAGGCCGAAGCACAGAGCTCCAGCATTATAGTGAACAGTGCCTGGGAATAGCACAGCAAAAGCGCAGAAAAATGGCTCCCTGATGCTCAACACTAATTGCATATAAATAATATATGCGCTGTGAGACTGAAAATAAGGGGGAGGAACAAGCCTTGGCGCATTTGCCCAACAGTTTCGCAGTAAGTGGGGCTCTTCTGTGCATGTGCGAAGCAAACCCGGAAGTGAAGCATACATTGGCACCGTTCCTCTGCGCCTTTAAATATAAGCTTTTTTTTTTTTTTTTAATTTTCACTGGAAGGCTTATATTTAAGCACAGAAAACAGTCACCAACGTGTGCTTTCATTTTTTGCTTTGCTCAAACTTGCACACATGTGTTTCTCACTCCTAGTGCTTAGAGGTTTCCAGGGACTTCCTTCCACTTTCTAAATTCAATGAAAAAGCGTCAGGTTTTAAGGAGAAAATAATGAGAAATCCTCTCTTCAAACACCCTAAAGCCTGCTCCGAGTTTTCAGCGGTAAGGGTGGCTTTGTTTTGTACGCTGCTTTCTGATCATTGGGGAGGGAATAGGAAATGACCTCATTAACATCCATTTAACTACATTTAAACACTTTTTTTACACTCATCTTTGGCACGCACATTGAGCCCCCTTTTACTAAGGTGCGTTAGCATTTTTAACGCACCTACAATTAGCAAGCGTGCTAACCATGTAGACGCCTATAGGGATTAATGTAGGCACATACACGGTTAATGTGCGTACATGGCTAACACGTGTTAGAAATGCTAACGTGCCTATAACACAGCTTAGTAAACAAACAAGGCCCCTTGTTTCCTGTGCTTGACCCCTCTAGATTCTGTATTTAACGCTGGCACTAGTCCAGCGCTAATTGGCTTTAGCACCAGTGTTAGATTCTGACATCATACCACAAGTGCCTTGTGTGGGCAAGTGGGTGGGCTAGAAATTAGAACAATAAATAAAAACATATTTCACTGTCCAAAGAAGCTGCAACATTTGGTTCTGTTACTTGCTATATATTAACTTTTCTCCAGAAAACAAATAAATCAATTCCATTTTGCACGCTGCTCATCTGCAGTCAACATATCACATTTCTGGCATGGAATTTTGGTTTTGATTCTTTAGTCTGAATTCAGAGAGACAGGCATGAAATAGCATGCATCCTCGAGCAAGCATTTCAAGAATAACACATCAATCTTCCATTTTATAAATTTCCTGGGTATATCACTTTTTTTACAGAGTAGATCAGCTTCTCAGTACAAGCTATTTCAAAGACTTGACCATGCCACTGTATATTGTTGCTGAAAGATTTCCAGAATTTAAGTAGCATAGACCTGACAGTCAGTAGGATTGCTAGACATGAGATTTGCCCAGTAACCAAGTAAAGCCAATTCCCTGGTACTGCCTGTGGTAAAAAAAAAAAAAAAAAAAAACTGTCTTCTGTTATGCGAAATAAGATTTTTCTTCTATCGACAAGCAGGATGGAGTCAGGCAAAAAAAAGTGGGTGACCACAACCTACGTCACTGGGCAGAACAGCTCTCCTAGAGCTCAACCTTTTTTTTTCTGCTCAGCTGAATGGACGCTAAACAGAACTTTCTATTTTTTTCAAACATTTTTATCTTTATAAAAATTATTATATACCGCTACACAATGCAAATTTATGATTGAATCAAGCCATTTTTATTATGGTTTGTTAAACTTCTGTTTTCTTTTGTTCTTTTTTAAATTTTGACTCGTGCCCGCAGTGTGGGAGAAAAATAAAAAATGTTGACACACATTCAATGTCTCATCTGCTTGGGCTTGGACCACAACCAGGCAGAATGCAGGCATTATGTTTACATGTCTCCTCGATACCAGAAAAATCTTATTGAATCGTTTTCATCACCACAGTGAAGCTGAAAAGAGGCTGCCTCAGCTACAGAGAGATCAGGAAAAGGTCTTCTCTGTGTAGAAATCAGCTGAATGTTTACTTTCCAGTAGAGAAAGTGCCTTTTGACATCCCAAGGAAACCAGAGGAGTACTTTGACGACACTCCCTGTGTGGAAGGCAGTGGTTTATCCTCTACTGCTCTGGTTTCTTTGGACTCTCATAGAGGTTACTTTCCTGTTCCCCTTTGGCCTTTCAACATCCCAGCATCATGACTTTAAAAATACAAATGCCAAAGATGGGGGTAATTCTGTAAAGAAGTGCTAACATTTACATGGTGAATACTGGCACATAAACACATATGCGTGCATAAATGCCAAAAATTCACTAATTCTGTAAATACCTATATATTTTCCGTAGCGGGTATTTTACAGGTTTGTGTTTACATGGGTGGAGTCTGGGCAGACCATGGGCAGGACTCAGCTTATGCATGTAACTTATACAGTCCCATGAATTATACATGTATCTCCGGAATCTAGATATAAGCATTTATAACAGCTCCATAGCTGGCATAAGCTGGTATTCCATGAAGGCACCAAGTTTCCTTTATAGAATAGACTCCTCTTCATAGACTTGCCCTCCGTATGCTTAAACTGGCATCCGGATTGTTGGAAGGTTTCCAGGCCCAAAGTGCAGCTGTCTCCTGAGTGCTTGCATAAACCACCTGAAAAAGGACGATAAACAGTTGAGCAGTCTTGAGTTTGGGTGTCAACCAGTTATGTGCCTGACTCAGTCCTGCTTGTTGATGGTAAAAGCATTGTTGCTCACCTGTAATGGATGTTTTCTGTAGACAGCAGGATTGATTAGATATACAGTCCTTCTTGCCTCCCCCAAGAGTCGCACTAATTTTTAAACTATGGAATTAACAGAGGAGAGGATGGGGAATACTACACACAGGAACAGCTAGGCATACCTAAAACTCTACACCCCGACTCCTAGGAAAGCTGTTCATCCCAGCTTTGTGGAAATAACATCACCCATTTATATACGTGATAAAAATCTGAGGCAAGAAAAACTTCTAGAAAGCACTTGTAAAAGCTATAGAATGCAGCATTAATTTTTTGTTATTTAGGGACCTTCATTTTCAGTTTAAAACAATTTTCTTCTGTAAATCTGGAATTTTTTTTGAAATGGGGAAAATCTGTTGAAACTAATCTTAATCTTAATTGCATCACCTACAGTATAGCTGCCTTTTTCAAATCAGAAGTCATGGCCACAACTGTGGGGTGGACTCCAGCACATACTGTTAGTTACCCCTTCTCCGGAGGAAGTACAGCATTTGCAGGCAGAGCAGAGAATGATCACTCTCAGTTCTCTGCAGCTCTTAAACCTTGGAGTAACACAGTACCCATAATCCTTTGCTGTCAGTCAAAATTGAAGGAGTTTGGGTTCACCACATGGCTCAAGGCATCTAAGAGCCAGGAGAGCAAACCAGGATTGGCAACAGGAGTAAAGAGTGAACACAGGGCCTGCCTTAAGCATAGACAACAGGAGCAGCCCCAAAAGGGCTTAATTTGTGTTGTTTTCTCTTCTAGCAGTTGGTGGCAGTGAGCGATTCATACGCGCTACTCATGCTGACTCCAGAGTCTTCTGTCTGATGCAATTTCCTGTTCTGGAGGACAGCACATATGAATCGCTTCTCGCTACCTGCAACTGCTAGAAAACAACATTTAAAAGGTACACAGTGGGGGGGGGGGGGGGGAGTTTGAGAGACAAGGGGCCAGTTGCCAGTTAAGGAGGGGACAGGAGGGAGAGAAGCCAGATTGCGGAGAGGGGGATGAGGAGGAGAAATGTTGGACCATTGGGGGTGAGGTGTGGGGGCCTGGTCTGCACAGGGCTCTGTAATTGCTAAGGTCAGCCCTAAGTGAACAATTGAGGTTGTGTGTTATAGGGAAAGTGAAAAACAATTGGATGCTCAGAAAGTGGGGGGGGGGGGGGGGGGGGGGTCTGAGAGAGAACAATGGGGTTTATGGATGATGGGCAGAGTGAAAAAAAATGGATGCTTAGAAAAGAGAAGAGGACAAGCGTGAGCAGTGGGGGCTGTGGATGGTAGAGTGCCCAGAGCACATAAACATTACCTCTAGCTGTCAGAGCCCCTCCTATCCCCTCCCACAAAACACTGAGTTGGCAAAAATGCTTAGTAAATAGGGTCCATAATAAGGCCATTAAAAAGATGTACCCATTCAGTTCAAGTACTAATTAACAAATCAATATTTAAACCATGCAACCAGCATTTTAAAAAATGTCAGTGACGACTTTAATTTGCATATATTTACATTGCTATATGCATAGCCTCTGAGTATTTTTTTATGTCTTAACTTAAAGTGCTTAGCTATACAGATAATGCTGAATATCACCACTATCCATATGGCCAGATGGAACACTTTAGCTCCAAAAAAAGATGGAAAAAACAAAAGTCTTCCACAAAAAAATTGAAAGACAAATAAAATTGATGGACATCATTATTATTGGACTGTTTTTGTTTATTTACAGTCGTGAACATTTGTTTTTTGGTGGCTTACATTTTAGCTCCACCCTCACTCTGCCCCAGTGCTATCTGGGTAGTGCCGGGGCAGTCGGTGAGACTTTTCAGAGGCACTGCTAGTGTAGTGCTGGTGAAAATTCATGAGTAAGGTACTTATGTTTAGTGGCCACTGATAAATGTGTAGGTGGCTTTGAGTATGCAGCTTTATGTATTCATGTTTTTAGTATAAGTATTAACACACTAATGGAGACACTGTCTAATAAAATTGAAACATTATCACCCAAACTATAAAAAATATACAAAAAGTACATGAAAAAGTGTGGATAGAATATAGTTGTGTAAGATGCAACTCGGCGATTGATCAAAAGCAGTCAAAAAGCTTAACTCTCTGGTGCTATATCTGTTGTTGCCTGTTCACCATGTGAAATATCCACCATCCATCCAACGCCAAGACTAAATTATAATTCTCAAGCCCCTTATGATGGATACAGATTTTTTGGAGTTGGTTGGATGGTGGATATTTCACATGGTGAAGGCGAACAGACAACAACAGATATAGCACTGGAGAGGTTTTTTTGGCTTCTTTTGGTAGATTGCTAAGTTGCTGAGAGAGTCTTCATGAACAGATAAGTACTGCACATTGTGGGGCCATTTTACTAAGCCACAGTAGGGCTAACGCGCAGGTAGTGCCTGCTAAATCGACACTATCGCCGGGGTAGCATGGGCACCCTACAGTAGTTTCAAAGTTAGCACGTGCTGTTTTCCACACTAGAAAATAATTTTCTACCACGGGGGAGCATTCCTGGCGGTAATCCAGTGTGCGGCCACATTAATTCGCACTGTCTGATTACTGCAGGAGTAGCGCGTGAGTCCTTATTGCCAAGTAAATAAGTGGCGTTAAGAGCTCAGGCAGTAAATTGCCACACACTACTTTTAATATTAGCACATGGCCATTTACCGCCAGATTTAAAAAAAAGGCCTTTTTACCTGCATGCGCTAATTTTACACATCCAAACTAGTGCAGGCCCCTGTATATGTTGCATAGACTTAATTTTATGAGCAACAATTCACGTCAGTACTATTGTGGTTTCATTCCAGTGCCACGGTGCGATGCAGGTGAACAATAGTTGCCTGTTCGAATTGTTGAACTAGTGTACTTGATGCTGAGCACCTTACACAATTATATATATATTTTTTAATTTAAAATTTTGAAATATAACATATTTACAGTAAATCAAAAAGTAACATAGAAATATAACCAATATATCTCAAACCTGAGGAAAAGCAAATAAAAAAAGTAGGTAATAACAATCCTGAAGTAGCCCACATCAACGGGGGAAAGAAGAACAAAAAGAATAATTATGGGGCCCTTTTACCAAGCCCAACTTGAGCTTACTGACGCTAAAAAGGAAGCACCGCCGAGCTACCACAGCAGCCTGGTGGTATTTCCCACCCCCAGCGCGCCATCATGTCTGGCACTACAAAAATATTTTTATTTTTGTAGCACCAGTGTGTAGCCAGTGGTAATCGCTGCCTAGTTACCACCGGGTTAGCGTAGGAGCCCTTATCACCACCTCAATGGGTGGCGTAAGGGCTTCCCCCCCCCCCCCCAAAAATGGCCACGTGGCAAGTGCTTCACTTGTCGCATGGCCATTTCCTCAAGAAAAGAATGACCTACCTTTTACCCGCTGCAGTAAAAAGGGGCCTTGGCGCACCTCAAAAACACAGGCCCTCTTTCTGCCGCAGCTTGGTAAATGGAGCCCTATAAGACATAATTCAAGAACAAATCTTAATGAGACTAAACAATCCATATGAACTCTATACACCACCAAACTAAACTACTATTTTGAAACATGCTCCTGCAAGATGTGAAGTGTCAAAGAATATGTACAAGGAAACTTACCGGTAAGGGCTCCCCCAAAATGGCCATGCGGCAAGTGCTTTACTTACCGCAAGGCCACTTCCTGCAGGAAAGAGAGACTTCCCTTTTACCCGCTGCAGTAAAAGGGGGCCTCGGCGTGGGTGAAAAACACGCGCCGACGCCAGCGCAGGCCCACTTTTGCCGCAGCTTGGGGAAAGGGGCCCTTAGTGTGCACTAAGGTTTTGTAAAAATGCAACTTTGTCTTCTATTGCCTCCTTTCTAATCCCAATTTTGGTAATTGACTCTCCCTGTGACCTGGGCTGCTAGGTGCAGCGATTTAACAATTTGTAGCTAAGTAGTAAGAATTAAGTTGGTGTGGCCACTTCATAAACTGTCATAAGTGTCCCAGCACCAAAATTATTTACAAGGTGGATGCAAGAAGTTCTCCGAAGCTGGGAATGCCATTTGACCAATAGCTGCATTAGAAATGCTCCTGAGAATTTACCATTTGTGAAACAAGATAATAACAAAATCATCCCTTTGATTTTTATTTTTGCCTTAGGATGAGAAGAAGAGGATCGAGGCACTGGGAGGATGTGTGGTCTGGTTTGGTGCCTGGAGAGTTAATGGAAGTCTGTCAGTCTCCCGAGCTATTGGTAGGGAAACATTTCCTTTTCTTTCTCTGTGTCTTGCTCATTTTCTGCAGGGGAGGTTCCAGAAATCCTAGTTTTCTTATATTAAATGTGTGTGTCTGATAATCACATACAGTTGTACATAGCAGGCGGTGGATAAAGGAATATGAACTAAGCAGCGTATTACTTGGGGAAATCCCATATCATTATCTCAGAATTAGAAATTCAAATGTATGCTAACACTTGACAGAAGCCGCTTCACAGACTTGTTTCTTGTACTTTTAATTTGTTTGACTAATGTACATCTGACACACATCTACTAATGCAGAATAAAATTACGAAGGGTTAAGTTAATATTCTGCCAAGACTGGTTTGAATTTCATGATCTTAAGAATTCACTTCCCAACCTCACACTGCGCTGAAGTTTAAAATCACAAGCAGTTTTACTGACCAGTGTGTTCGTGGTGATTCATGTCTGAAATAGAATTGCAAAAGTCTAAAAAAATTGACTTGGGAAAATCCACTGCTTATTTCTGGGATAATCATCATAAAATGTATTGTACTTTTTTGGGATCTTGCTGGGTACTTGTGACCTGGATTGGCCACTGTTGGATACAGGATACTGGGCTTGATGGATCTTTGGTCTGTCCCAGTGTGGCAATACTTATGTGCTTATAAAAAGAAACTGGGAGGTTGACCACGGGTCCCAGAGACTGGAGAGATTTGATCTTGAGTAAAAACGTTTATTGGTAAAAAAAGACTTTTCATCTCTGCAGTCTCTGGGACCCTTGGTCAACTTCCCACTTTTCTTTTTACACTTTTTTGGTCTCCCTTGGGACGTTGGAGTTCTCCGTTTTTGCAGATTCTCTTAACTAGAATTGCAACATTTCCTCTCTGTTTTGAAGCATATTTTACTTCTCAGAAGAAATGACAGAGCTTGATTTTACACAGAACACAGAGAATGAAATCGAGACATCCAAGCCAGGATTTGTTCAGTTCCAGTGGTAATTTAGAAAAGGCTCTGCCAACGCAGGGCCATTGCTCGAAACTAACACCAGTGTTGAAAAGCGGCTAGTGCCTGGTTCATAGGCACATTATTCTGCATTTCTTGTCAATTTTCCACATTGAACTGCGGGTTTTGTCTTCTTTCGCAAGTGGAAGGACGCCTGTGTAAGTGTAAATGCTGCCGGTGAGAAACAAACGTGGGCGAGTCTGAGCAAAACCGAAAGTGAAAGCACACTGGGGCCTGTTTTCCCACATACACGCGTATTCCCTTTGTAAAACGGGGACTACATGTGAAGATTTTAGTCTTGCCCAAATCACGCCCTTTTAATCTCTGCATGGTGTCCACCTCCACTTAGGGGTCCTTTTACTAAGGTGCGTTGAAAAATGGCTTGTGGTAGTGTAGGCGCAGGTTTTGGCCACGCGCCAATCCATTTTTCAGCACGCCTGTAAAAAAAAGGCCTTTTTTAAAATTTTTGCCGAAAATGGACGTGCGTCAAAATCAAAATTGCCGCGCGTCCATTTTGGGTCTGTGACCTTACCGCCAGCCATTGACCTAGCGGTAAAGTCTCACGCGGTAACCGGGCGGTAATGACCTATGCGCATCAAATGCCACTTGGCGCACGTCCGAAAATAAAAATTATTTTTCAGCCATGCGTATCGGACCCACGCCAAAAATGAAATTACCACAAGAGCCATGCGGTAACCAGGCGGTAACTCCATTTTGGCGCGCATTGGGTACACAGACACTTATGTGGCTTAGTAAAAGGGCTCCTTAGGTGGCCCTTACATGTTTTTAAAATAACTAAATTAGCAGCTTTCTGAAATTCGTACTACACGTGTATGCGAACTTCACATGTAAATTGTGCTATTTGTTCATAGGTGTCTTTGTAAAAGAATTAATGTCAATGTTTTAGAAAGTGAGACGCTTTTCTTCATTTTCCATGTAGGAAATTTGTGCAGATTTTGAAAACACAACTACCTCAGATCTTCAGGCTGTAAAGTTATCTTCTTGCATATTGTTAGACATATTACTGTAACAGAAACCTAGTAAATATCACATTTAGCTATATGGTCATTACATTATAATACTAAGTACTGACATATCTCACAGAGGTGACCCACAAATGGTTCATGGGGAAGGGCATACCAAACCTGTTTGGAGACTGCACAGGCAGTTGGGTCTCTAGAACAACCACAATAAATATGTATGAGATGAATTTGTTTACATTGAAAGCCCAATGTATGCAGTTGTTTTCTCATGCATATTCACTGTAGTTATCTTTAAAATCCCTGAGACAGGTTTGTGAGGCCCTGTCTTGTGGTATAAATCTCTGTCTTTGATTCATGGCCATTCAACACCAATCCTGTGTATCTCAAGGTAAGTTCATACATAAAGAACTCAGGTGTCTACCTACGTTCCTTCCTTTTAGTTTGTGACATACAAAAGAGCAGTTGTCCTTCGTGCTATTTATGTTTTGTCTTTATCCCTGAAAGATCCTCGCTTCATACATTTATATCTTCGTACTGCTTTGATCACAACGAAAGACAGTACCTTAGGTTGAGCTGTGCTGATCAGTCTGTGTAATATTGCAGCTCTCACTCTTTTTTTTTTAGGCATGGGTTGCTTCTATATAATGGACTCAACAAATAGTAGCCACCAGGGGCGTTGCCAGACCTTGAGGTGGGAGGGGGCCAGAGCACAAAGCGAGGGGGCACATTTTGGTCCACCTTCCCATCACCCCACCACCGCCGCATGCGTGCATGCGCAATTTCACTAAAACGAGAGTGCCGGATGTGAAGGGAAGAAAGAGCAGGGCAGGAAATCCGGTGGCACCGGAAAAAAAAACGCTTCAGCTGACAGGGGTTGGGGATCCTTTGCCAGCCAAACTGGGGCACAGATCCAGTTTGGGGGCCTAGGCCCCCATGGCCCCCCATAGCTGTGTCACTGGTAGCCACTACGTTCACTCTCACACTATTATAAGAGGGGGGGGGGGAAGTCTCATTCATCACTGGGACATGATATTGATTATCAACACCAAATAAATAGGTGAATCCCACTAGTGACTGCTATAGTAAAAAAAAAACCCTCCTACCTAAATCTATATATTATACCTTTTTATGTGATTATTAGGTTTTGTCTTTGTTACCATACTTCAAAATAAATCGTTATCAATACTCAAAAACCTCAACGGAATGACAGGCAATTGGCACAAAGCTTTCAAGGTGCAGTATCTATCACTTATCTGAAAGCTCATCGGACCCCGACAGGTACCCGTTTCATTGCCACTTTTTCAAGGGATCTGAGCCAGTGGATACCTGCACAAAAAATAATTCTGTGTAGAAAAGAGTAAAAAAAACACGGCCACCATTGTTTTCATTTAGGCGGCAGGAGCATAGAACATATTAGCATTATGTAAGCACCAGCCAGGTTCTTTTTGGCAATTTTTGATCACTGCTTTCTACAAAGAATGACATTTATTATTTTTTGCAGGTATCCACTGGCTCAGATCCCTTGAAAAAGTGGCAACGAAACGGGTACCTGTCGGGGTCCGATGAGCTTTCAGATAAGTGATAGATACTGCACCTTGAAAGCTTTGTGCCAATTGCCTGTCATTCCGTTGAGGTTTCTGAGTGTTGATAACGATTTATTTTGAAGTATGGAAACAAAGACAAAACCTAATAATCACATAAAAAGGTATAATATATAGATTTGGAGGGGGGGGGGGGGGTTGTCAATGATTATAGCAGTCATTGGAGCCGACTCTGTGGGTGCTTGAGCACCCCCAATATTGAGAAAATTCCATGTATGTGTCCAGGGAGGGGTCATTTGCATTGGGCTTAGCACCCCCAATAATTTTGAAAAGTTGGCTCCTATGATAGCAGTCACTAGTGGAATTCACCTATTTATTTGGTGTTGATAATCAATATCATGTGATGAATGAGACTTCCCCCCCCCCCCTTTATAATAGTGTGAGAGTGAACGTAGTGGCTACCAGTGGCACAGCTATGGGGGGCCATGCCCAGTGACAAATGAGACCCCCCCCCCCTTTTTTAATAGTTTGAGAGTGAACATGGTGTTTACTATTTTTGAGGCAGTAGACCATTGGACAGCCAGTATATTTCTTTAAGCAATTTATGTGTATAATGGACAGCATACAAATTAGCAGTCCTGACTTGACCCCCTTGTGTACCTGACTCACTCCTTAGGCAGCAGAATTGATCAGGCATACAATCCCTCCCATTTCCTCCAAATGCTTGCTGCATTCCTTTATTGAGCTATTGAACTATCTGAGGAAACCACTGTTTTTGGGGAGGGTCATGCATGCTCAGAACTTTACACTAAGTCCTGAGTGTGTTGTGCAATGATATCATCTACTTGTACACTTGATCAGTCCTATTGTCTATGAAAAACATCTGTTACAGATGAGCAACAACAATGTTATATGCCACCTCTTCAGCCCATATTGGATCATCTAAAGTCATGTTCAGGTTTATGATAAGGAAAGTAGTAGTAGAACATAGAAATTTCATGAGATCATGGGAGACTCTTATTGGAAGGAAAATTATTTAAAAAAATTATATCAAATTCTGAAACATGAGAGAGAGAGGGATGAAAATCAGCCAAGACTAGGAAGCTTAGGGGGTCTTTTATGTAGGTGCACTGGTGTTTTTAGCGCGCGTTAAAAATAGGCACGCGTTAGACGCTAAAGGCGCCCATAGGAAAACATGGGTGTCTTTTTATCGTTTAGCACGCACCTGTTTTTAATGCACAGTAAAAACGCCAGCCGCTTACGTAAAAGACCCCCTTCGTCTGTACCTAGAAATCTCTCTCAATTTCCCAGCAAGTTCTGAATTTATGCCTTCATTGCAGTTGTCCCTGGAAAGGAGTCAAAGGGCAGTGGGATGCTTCTCATTATTCGTTTCATGGCTGCCATTGTTGGACTATCTGGCACCTCAGTAGCACTACAGGAATTCTGAGCCCGTCCTCTGCCCCTTGAGACAGTCAGGGCAGGAAATACTGTAGAATCAAGGTTCACAGCTTTTGTGGTAAGAGGAGAGATCCCAGCTGATGCTCAGTGATGACACTGGTGAGAGCTAGTGTGCACAGATACCAGGTTCTGGAGGAAGCTGTGCTCTCTAGCTTCTGGCTCAGGATTGCCACTGCAATGGTTGGGTTAGATGGGACAGGGAATAAAAAACAGGCATGTGTGAATTAAGACTTATGGTACTGTAGTCCAGCAGAGATTGGGTGATTAGAATGTCAGTAGGGTTACAATGCAAGCCCATTGGCACATAGTTCGGAGATATACAGTTTTGGAGCAAAAGTAGTCATTAATCTTAATTTTTTTTTTTTTTTTTTTTAGTTTGGTCCATTTGAGCTTATCAGCTTGATAAGAACCAAAGTACTATTACTCCTTAAGTGAGGTCTGATTCTACTTGAGGACGATAACATTATTTTGTTTTGTTTTTCTTTCTTTTCTGGTTCTTGTAGGGGACGCAGAGCACAAGCCATATATCTGTGGGGATGCTGATTCAGGCTCCACTCTGTTGGATGGGTCTGAAGACTACCTCATTCTAGCATGTGACGGCTTCTATGACACCATGAACCCTGACGAGGCAGTGAAAGTTGTGACTGATCACCTGAGAGAAAACAATGGCGACAGCAGTATGGTGGCACACAAGCTTGTTGCTTCTGCTCGAGATGCTGGGTCCAGCGACAATATCACAGTCATCGTGGTGTTTCTCAGAGACTTGAACGCAACAGTGAATGTCAGTGAGGAGACTAACTGGACAGAGAACTCTTTTGAAGGAGGGCAAGAAGACAATGGGGACGATAAGGAAAATCATGGGGACTGTAAGGGATCCAGGCCCCAACACCAGGTTTCTGCCCCTGCTGATTTGGGCTATGAAGGACGAATGGATTCTTTCACTGATAGAACTAGCCTCAACTTAGGACCAAAAGTGAGCCTAATTGAAGAGCAAGTCTACCTAGACCCAAAACAAGCAGAAGGAGGTGAGCCACGGAGTGCCAAAACTTTGCTGCCCAGTCAAGCTTTCGGTTCTGTTCTACCAAAGAAAGACAAATCTGTTAAAGAAGGTCTAGGTATGAAGGAATCCTCAGGCTGCTCAACTGGACATGGACAGAATGATGCCTGTGAGTTATTTGTGCACCCTAAGTGGGTTACCACAGACCCTGAGTTATACAAAATGAAGGGCTTGTCACCTGTGTTTTGGGGGCTGAAGGGTAGACGGCCTGAGATCCTGGTAAAAAGCAAGCGCATTTTCTCCCATCTTCATCCCTATTATGCAAAGAAGCAGCGAGGAGCTAAGGCCAAACCAAAGTTTCAGACGATTGTCTGTGGCCAGGAGCCTTCCAGTCTGAAGCTAGGACCTGTGCTGTCACTGCTGGTCCAGAGCAGCAGTAAAAGTAGCTTGTATTTTAGGAGCCTTCTGCCATGGGGACAAACTAGTCACAAAGATTACTGCGAGAGAAAGGAGGCAATGCTGAAACAGAGTAACTGTATACCATGTGTAGACCTCTATAGGAGTGGTGAAATATAGAAACCAGTGTTGTGTTACTGTAGTGCTTCAGTGAACTAGGTTAGACATTCTAAGAAATCTGACCACTGCCATCATGAGAGCACCACAAGGGGCATTTCAGAATGAGGTGGTGTATCTTATTTGCATGAAGGGTCCCCAGCAAAGGTCATAATGTTTTTTGTTACAAAGTAGAAGAATTTACAAAAACAAATTCCATTCTTCTAAACGTTGGCACAGTCTTTTTGAGCATTGTGGCCCACCTAACTCTTAAATCACGTTCGGAATCTAGTCTTAAGGTCTTTCCTGTCCTGCTTCAGTGAAGAGCGTAAGAAGTTAGGACTGCACCCAATTCTCATTTTGACTTGGAGTTCAGTTGGAATAAACAGATATGCAGACACACACAAACAAGCAAACACGTTTATTTGGCTCAAATCATAAGACACATTCATTTAGGCTGGAAATACATTTTTAAAAGTCTGAAAATGAAGTTCATTATGCATTAATGGTTTATGCATTAAAACTTGGGCTGTTTACTTTTTCAGTTGTGAGCTAAAAATTTGGCAAGCACACTAAAATGCCAGTTAATAAACTATGCACTGAACTGTAGCTCACACCTCAAAAATATTTTTCTGCAAGAGATTATATATTATTAGTGTGTGTGCCATATGAAAAACTTTAATGTTCACATGATGGATCATGAAATTCCCTGTGTTGACCAGCCCAAAGGGTAGTAAGCACCAAGGATTGCATTCTCTCCCCACCCCCAATTGACCGTGCCTTCTCCCTCCCCCAAAACTCTTGACACTCACTAACAAATTTCTCCCCAGAAGATTAATTCTTAAATCCCTCAATCCCCTACGTGTCTTGTGCTTACCATCCAGCCCTCCCAGTACCCTAATAAAGTCCAAGTATCACCTGATAATCACCCCTGAAGTCAGATAATGCTGCTGCCACCCTCCCACCACCATCTTCATCATCAGTCACTGAACTGCATCCTATCCCTCCACACTATTGTCTAAGATGGATCACATTTTCAAGGGAAGCATGGCAAGATAGGTGTGAAATTTCTGGGGCTGGCACTTCTGAGTTCTTCAGAATGACACTGTGTAGCAGTAACTATGACATATAGTGAAACTGGCAAAATGCAGTGGTAGTGGTGGATGGGCTTTAATATCCTTTCTGCCAGGTTACCCTTGAAGACTGGGACTCTCCAGAAAAGACAGTATTCTAAAGGGGCTTTGGCCTAACTTTTAGAGGGAACTGGTGGTGTGGGAAGTGCCTGGTGCATACTGCAAAGGATGATCAGAATATTGAGGACCCAAGTTTGACTTTAGGGGGTAGAGGGGGGTCACAGTCTTAGGGGGGGTCATTAGGACTGCTTTTGAGAGGGTTGGAGGATGACAGATTGCATCAGAATCTTGGAAGGGGCATGATATGTGAGGGGGAGGTTCTGAGCTGGATCAGGATAAGGGGTTTGCTGTGTTAGGTAGAGGGATGCGCTTAATCAGGGGGGTAGGGTGTTAAAATCTACCATGCCTAATGGGTTATTTGGGACAATTGGTATGGGTGACTTCAAAATGTGGCATGCACACTAAATCACTAACACTTAGTCCAAGGCGGGTGGTAACATTTAGACGTTTGCAGGCCCACGCTACATAGCCTAATTTGCATACATTGTTTCCTCATTTGTATGCAGGTATGCACTAATTTTGTCCAGTTTAGCATGCAGACTAGGGCCCTAGCGCATATAGCATGCTATTATGGATGCAAACAAACCTTTAGCACTCAAGCCCCCCTATGCGTCACTTGTTTTTGAAATATCCATTTCTAAATATACACAGTTTTTGCCTGAAGATATTCAACAAAGAAATTGGATGTTTCTCTCTCTCTCCTTCCACTTTTCATAAAAAATGAATTGGGGAAAGAATATGATGTAGAAGAGTGGCCACTTGCAGCTGAAAGACTAAAAGCCATAAACTAGGAAGGAGAGAGAGACATTTCCCTGCCCATTATAGGATGGGCAACACTTGAGGCAAAATTTTTGCATCCTCAGAAAAGTTACGATGAATTCTTTGTCAGTATGAAGGATAATAAGCCAACCACACACTTGGGCATTGTCATCTGATAGCATGGAAATGGAATTCCTCTCAGAACTCAGGAAAACCTACAAGATTTTCTGAGCTTGCATGGGTCTTCTGGCACAGTTAACTTGCTGTGCAAGCCCTCCTCAGTCTTTTCTATCTGCTCAAGCATGAAGGTAGCTCTCTCTCTCTCTTTATATGCTACTGCATATCGACTTCATTTTTTATTTTTCTAATGTCAAATTTTAGTCTCTCTTTAGTTTCTGCCCCAGGTGAATCTCAAAATCATCCATAAAAAGTGGACTACCTTAATTTTCCTTCGGCTCTCCTTAAAATTGAGTTTAATGTTTCTGCTTCAGTGTTCAAGGGGCTGGATATTAAATCAGAGTTCAAGGATGTCCTTCATGTCCCAGGAAGTTGTTGATTATAGATCTTTATAACGTCCATGTGAAACATATGAGATCATCCTGTGGTGTCAAAAATTGTGAGAAATGTGTCAGGTGGAAAAGAAATAGTATTCTTGAAGACTTATTAGAGTAGACCACCTTCAAAATGTAAAACTAATTACACTTCAAGATGGCGTATAAAAAAGAAGGGATCATATCCCTCTCAGGAGGTAGGTTCTGGCTCATCCTCTAAAAAGCCACGAGAGAAGCACTTCCCTTTCAAAAAGAGCAATTGTAGAAGTGGGAACTTTGGCACTGAGGATTCATGACCATGGCAATCAGTCAGCTCAAAGATTATCATCACTTGCAGCTTCCCTTAGTTCCGACAGATATTTCAGTATCTCTCTTGGATCCATCAACCTCTAGTAGATGGTCTACTGAACAAGTGACATTTAATCAGCAGTGACATTTATACTGCATCTGAGTCAGACAAGCTGGAGGCACTAACCAGTTCCTGTCCTCTTTCATTAATAGCCATTGGTCCACATCTGTTCATAATGGAGATGAGGGAGCAGTTCTTTAAAGTTTATTTCAGGGATTTAAGATCAAACTTTCTATCTTGCCTACAGGAGGAACCCATTTTGGAGACATCCTTAGGGAGGCAGTCGCTCCTTGGTAACAGCAGGATGAGAAGCAAAATTTAAAATGCCTGAATTATCTTTACCACCTTGATCATATTATGTCCCATTGGTTTCAGTAAAAGGAGCCAATCTCTCCTCAGACATTCGGGAACATAAGTCAGTTTCTTAAGGGAGCTAGAGTAGCTCTACATGCGCTGACCTTTTTACTTAGAAGAGGAACAACGTTCCATGAGGATTCTGTTTGATAGAACCACCCAGAAATGAATCACCTTTGGAATACTTCTTGCCCTAAATTTGTTCAACAGATTTAATTTAATTGGCACTTAAATTCCACTTAGTCCTTATTTAATGCAATAACAATGCATATAAAATAATCCAAGTCCTTCATACATACAGATTACCTAATATCTTGCCCTACATTATATTAGAACATTTTTTGGGTTGGAAAAAGAGTTGTCTTCAGCCTGAAAGAAGAAATGGAACCAAAACAGATAGAAATCATACATAAAGGGCCAAGAATGTCTGCCCATTTTTATGGGGGGAAAAAAACTAGCCAAAAATTTAATAGAAAGGGATCAAACCAGTAAAAAGACACTTAAAATTGAAAATGGGCCAGATTGCACCAGAGATTCCAGATAAATAAAACACCCCCCAAATAGCCCAGTGTATTTGTATGACACAAGCAGTTCCAGCATCTAAAACATAGAAACACTGAAACGTACAGAATTTCTTCTTTCAAATTGCCTCTTCTCCTTTACCAATCACAAATACGCATAGTGCCAACACAGATGCAAAGATGCACACACACAAACAATGCATGCCCCCAAACACACACTGGAAATGGGTGTAGTCAGACCTCAAGGTGGAAGGGTGCCAGAGTCCGAGGTGGGGGGGGGGCACATTTTGGTCGCTGCCCTGCTGCCACCCCTGTAAACATCTTTGCTGGCGGGGGTCCCCAAGCCTTTCAGCTGAAGACTTCGTCCAGCATTGGACTCCAGTGCCGCCCCATTGCCTGTCCTCTCTCTTCCTCTCACATCCCACACGATCCTTTAGTGAAACTGAGCATGCTCAATTTCACTAAAAGGGAGTGTGCCAGACGTGAGGAGAAGAGAGAGCAGGGCAAGCAATGCGGTGGCACCACCGCATACCAGCGCTTGATGAAGTCTTCAGCTGGTGGGGGCTGGGGACCCCCGCCAGCCAACTAGAGCCCACAGCAAAATTGGGGGGCCCAGGCCCCCGTGGTCCCACCTAGCTACACCACTGACTGAAAAAAATAACAGGAGCTATTCTCTGAATGCTTTCTCCACTTGTTTTGTATACCAGTGGGATATGCTACTTTGTAGCTTGTAATTCTTGCAGGAGGGTATGAATTTTTTGTTGTTGTTACATTTGTACCCCACATGTTCCCACTCATGGCAGGCTAAATGCAGCTTACATGTGGCAATGGAGAGTTAAGTGACTTGCCCAGAGTCACAAGGAGCTGCCTGTGCCTTAAGTGGGAATCAAACTCAGTTCCCCAGGACCAAAGTCCACCACCCTAACCACTAGGCCACTCCTCCAATTGGAACATCAAACACTTTTCTCTTGGAACACAATATATAAATACTTTGTCTTGGTTCCACTATTTGTTGCAGGCTAAAGGGCAATTCTTTGGCAGCCACTCCCAAAGAAAAAATAGGTTTTTGTTTTAGTTCAGCTATGGAATAGGAGATAATCCTCTATTGTGAAATGGAAACAGGTAACTTCTTTAGGATGCTAAGATGGGAAGTGAACAATAGGGCTAAATGACCAATTTTCTGGGATTTAATAGATGTTTCAGTTGATCCATTCTGGCCATTTCCAAGGATAAGCTATTAAACTTGATGGACCATTGATTTTAAACTTGTGAGTAGTAAAATATGGCTCTTTTCTTACAGATGTCCAGCTAGGTTATTTTCAAAGCATTTCCATTACACTATTGATGTCCCCTGTAGTACATCATTTCTGGATTAAGGCCTGAAAACAGCCCTCACCTAAAGAGTCTCTACTTGTCTGTCTGGCTGATGATATCCTGCTTGTTGATAGAGAAAGCGAAGTTTACCTGCAACAGAGATTCTCTATAGAGAGCAAGGTTAAAATCAGTCACACCTCCCCCAATAGAGCTAAGCAGAAAGACTCGTGTTATAGCTGCAAGAGCCATGTGTGCTCAGAATATAGAGAGGGTAATTCCATCTTAGTGCCATTGGATGACATCACCTACTTAACATAGGAGCCAACTTTTCAAAATGATTGGGAGTGCAAAACTCAATGCAATTACCCCTCCCTCTCAGCACAGTGAAGGTGTTCGTTCAAAATTGAGGATGCCATAAAAAAAAGAACAGTACCACAAGCAAATACTAATGAAATTGTAGAATTTAATAAAACTTTGTTGCTGTTCTTTTTATATATACATACATATATAAATATATATATATAATTTTTTGTGGCTATTTTCTAGTGTACATTACCAACCTCTGTTTTTCTTTCTGCAAAATTGAGGGTTCTACAGCACTCATACCACTTATGTAGTCGATTTGTCCTTGCTGTCCATGGAGAACCCGTTACAAGTAAGCAACTTTACACACTCATTTAGAACATAAGCTATTTTTCTGTATCACAGTATTTGAACGATGTCTTTGTAATTCAATTAATTTCATGTACATGCAGCTGTTAGATTTCTGGACTTCCTAGATACTTGAGCTGGTATTTATAACTTTATGATCTGAAGGTTTCATGCTGAATGTGATTCTGATCTATGTTTGCAGCCAGTCACCTTCCATTGTGTCATCACTTCAGGTGTTAAAAGGAATAGATTCAACAGCTACCCAATTTATGACCAAGGTCCTTTGTGTTCCTGTGGCATATTTTCATAAATTTTGAGTGTACATTAATGAGTACAGAAGGCCATTTTATTAAAAGCCCTAATTTTTAAATATTTTATCAGAGAAAAATAGTTCTCTGGCCTTTGTTGCATGAATCAAAATAATTATATATTCCTTTCAACATTTTAGGTTTCTCTTTTCCTTTCCTCTCTACCTTCTCCTGTTCCCCCAGTCTCTCCTTTTCTTCTCCAGTAGCCTTTCCTCCTCTTTTTTTCCTTGGCTTTTCACACTTCTCTCCATATTGTTGTGCCCCCGCCCCTGTTCCTAGAACACCGTAGACACTGCCCTTTCCTACCTCCCTAACTCTTGGTTGCTCTGTTAACTCAAAACCTCATGTTGCCTCTGGAGCCACACAGTTGTATTTCTAGGAACCAGTGCTCCAGTTTGCACTAGTACCATGTACCTAACAATAAATGGAACTATGCAGCTCAGGGAGGTAGAGGATGTTAGCTCTTGCCATTTCACATCAAAATGGAAATTATATGGCAACTGGCACAGGCACAGAACTGTGAGAAACTTGAGACTTTGGTTTTAGTATAAGCCAATAGATGCTAGTTTGTTGATTTGGGGTTTAACTCCCTCATTTTTCATTAGTAGCCCAAGGTGAGTTACCTTCCGGTACAATAGTTATTTCCTTGTCCCCAGAGAGCCTACAATCTAAGAGGTCCTTTTATAAGCTGTGCTAAAAAGTGGCCTTGGCCTACTCTTATGCATTTTTAGCACAGCTGGAAAATAGCAACTTCACATTTTCTGAATTAATGGCTATGCATGGCCATTTAATAAAAATTAGCATGTGAGCATTTACCAACACCTATGTTATGGGCAGTAAGAACTCACACACTAATCAGCGTGCAGTAATGCAGATATGCAATGAGTGCAAATGCCCTTTCTCTAGCCCCAGACACACCCTCTGGTAAAAGTTTAAAATTATTTTTTAGCAAGCACAGATTGCAAAATTACCAAGGGATGCCTCAGCGCATCCCATGGTAGGTCCTTTTCAGCTGCAGTAAGCAAGCAAGATCTAATGCTTACCGCAGCTTAGTTAAAAGATCTCTAAGCTTGTATTTCAGGCAATGGCAGGTGAAGCAACTTACCCACAGTCAAAAGACACACCAACAGGATTTGAATCCTGGCTTCCACAGTTCTCAGGCTACTGCCTTAATGACTAAGCTACTCTTCCCATTGCCATCTGTGAACCCACTTATTTGACTCTTCACATAAGCCTGTAAGAATTTTGGTTCATGTGTAATTCACCCTTTGGTTTGGTGTAAATATATTTACTGGGGCAAGTGGCTTAGTAGTCTCCTTGCCCTAGCAGAGATAATGGATGTGTAAATGGAATGGCTACACCCACACAAAGCTGGTGCCTTTGTTCAGCTGGGGGTATAATGCACTGACAGTCTTGAGTGCTTCCAGATGAGCGAATTGAGTAGCAGAGAAAGACCAGGAATGTGGCTCACTTTTTATTGTTTTGTTTCATTATAGAAACAGGAAAAAAAAATTCCTACCCTCTCAGGTTCATAGTGGTGGTGTCTATCTTCGTCCAGCAAAAATCTTCAATAAAGGTATAGTTCTTGGTGATTAAAGTACTTGGAAAACCACATTTCTGTTTCTAGTGTAGGAGGCCAATATACTAAAGCACATTAAGAATCCACCATCATTGACACATAGTAAAAGTGACATTAGCAAAGCAGATGATTATTAATACATAGAAAATGCAACTCCATTGCAGAGGTAACAGTAACACTAATAAATTAATGCAGAACACATTTGAGCATCATTAACAAATTAATAGACTTTAGTACTTTAACTTCTAGGTATGCTGTGGTTTATTTTGAAATCATTTTAGTACACAAACGTTTAAAATTCTTTGCTAAATGTCAGAGAGGGAACCAGTTTGTACCTCGCCAGGTTTTTACAAAGCTGCCAGTGCACCGAATAGCAATGATTACTGAACCCCCATTCCATGATGTAACAAGAATAAGAAAAAGCAGGCACGATGCTGGTCTGAAAATAATGCTAGTACTCGGGGATATAGTGGAATGCAGAGTAGAATCCAGGAGCAATGCCATCAAACAATATTTAAAAAGAAAAAAAAACACCCCATCCCATCCCTTTTCCCATTGTAGCAAGCATCTGGTTAGAGTTATGGCTGCTGTGCTATATTTTTTCAGTACTCCCCACATGTATAAGGGATACAGCTTCCTTAATTGTACTTTTCTAGTCACAGTGTTATAGAAATACTGTGATGTAGTGTCACTTCAGGAATAGGAGAGAGAAGGTTGGCTTGAGTGGATTCCTTGTCACGTTATTAGCTTTTTATTGAACCAGCTTTTGACTAGCATAAGAAATAGGAAAAGGCTGCAGTTGCACTAGAGGAGGCCCTGCTGTTTGTAAATGATCATGATTCACATTTTCTGCAAAGACCCAGCAGGCCCTTGTCTGCCCATTGTCCCTACCTATTGAAGTAACACAGCCCTTATACAGCTTACCGGCCCCCCTGCCTAGAGATCCTGGAAGGGGGGGCCGGGGCTGATGAACAAAACTACTGCAAACAGAAGAATGTGATTGCTGCCAGGTGTAGGTGCTTAGTACCGTAGTGAGGTACAGAATGCAGAAAGGGTTCAGCTCAGGAGTCAACTTGCAAGGTTCACACAAGTGCTCATATATTAAAATATATAGGGTTATGTTTACTAAGGTGCGTTAGCGTTTTTAATGTGCCTGTAAATTTAAAGCGTGTTAAACGCTAACACGCCTATACATTTCTGTGTGTGCGCGTTAATGTTTAACACACATAAACCATTTACACACGTTCAAAATGCTAACTCGCCCATATCACCGTTTAGTAAGCATAGGCGATAGTAATGAGGCCATTAGGTATTCCACTGCAACGCAGACATAAACCAGGAATTTGAATGCATGCACAACGTAAGAAATTCACTGCCAAGTCCAAGGCAGTGTAGAAGGATTAGTCAAGAGAACTTTATACTACCTTTTAGGATTTACTGCCAGTTTTTCTTCTTTTCTGCAATCGTGAAAACAATCTACGACCACCTAAACTTCAGGAGATCATTAAAGACCTACTTATTCAGGAAAGCATTCCCCACCAACCTAACTTAGATGCCTCAACCCTGCAACACAGCAAAACCATAGATTGTATTATTATTATTATAAAGAGAGACAGTCCCTGCTCAAAAGAGCTTACAATCTAAATAATACAGACAGACGAGACAGTTATGGGTGAGGGAAGTAAAGGTGAGAAGGAAGGAAGGGACAAGGGGGATGGCGGCTGAGTAGTGGCTAGGAGCTAAAAGCAATAGTGAAAAGGTGGGTTTTCAGCATAGATTTGAAAACAGGTAGATTGTACTAGACATTATATATTCTTTCCTATTTTCTATCCTTATGTACCTGAAGATACAATCCTTACCCGACCCTAATATCAAATTGTATTTGTTTCCATACCGGTCTTGGCGATCGCCTTTACGGTACTCTGTAAGCCACATTGAACCTGCAAATAGGTGGGAAAATGTGGGATGCAAATGTAACAAGTAAATAAAATAGTTAGTACTTGCAACTTTAAAATGCAAACCGGAAGTAACAGCTGTATGTGGAGGCAACAGTGGCTCCACTGTGTGTGTGTGTGTGTGTCTGAAGAAAAAAGTACCAGTGCATGTCTGGCCAAGTTCTGCGCATAAATATTAACCCCTAAAAAATTTATATATAAGAATATTTTGTGAGACTAATTTATACCCAAAATAACATGCACAGATGTGCTGGCAGTTTGCCACTGTTACATGTGCACAAAGGTTCGCAGTGTCTGGTTGTCTCTGAATTTGCATCTCATCACTTACTGCATTGCCTTAGAATATTTTCTTGCCTAATCTCACAGTAGAAGCTGCATGCTCAACCCTCACTGTGTAGCTCTACTGCATGGTTTTTCTGCAACAATCAGTAAGTCTGCTATCCGTGTGGGTTAAAAAAAAATCTATTTCTGCCTCTATGCCCTCTGTTGGGAGACTGTTCCCTAAATCTACTACAACTCCTTCTGTAAAGAAATATTGTTACCCCTGAGTCTAGCCTTCTTTAGTTTCAAATCCTAAACCCTTTTAAAGAATTTCTTGGCCCCTCTGCGCCCAAAAAAGCACTTGTCTCTTATAAATTATGCACACAGACGAGAGCACCTGTTACACACAGACTCTGATATTACTAGAAGAAATAAGCAGGATTAGAAGGCTGAATGTATAGGAAAGAACTCTATTTCCACAAATCTATAGTTGTCTGCAGTGACAGGGAAGGACATATCAAAATTTCATGCTATCAGAACTCTACTTTTTTCACATCGTTGTCTCCCTTCACTAATAACAATAATTAGATGTTTAGTGAATGTGTTTTTTTACAAAAAAATAAGCAATAATAAGGGAAAGCGGTAAGAGATTATACATTTCAGAGGGCCTCCATTTATCAAAGGCAATGATTAAGGTCATTTTAGAACAGCAGCACAGCATTTTCACATGTAAATACTAATTTTACATTAGCACTATACATGTGTAGGTGCGGAGGAACAGATAGATTTTAAGGGGATATGGCTACAGCTTAGCAAAAAAAACAAAAATCCAAAACAAAACTATACATGTATTTCCTGTTTTACATTGGCAATACACATGTATTTTTTTTTTTTTTTAAATACTTCCCCAGCAGCATTTATACTGCTCCAGGGCAGGTGTAAATGTGGGCTACCTGTTTGTTTGGTCCTGGGCTCTCCAGCAGTGATTAAAGGAGTAATTGTGCTTCAAAGGTATCCACCACTGAATCAGCCCCCCCCCCCCCCATCACTAGGTAGTTCAGTCAGTTCCTTCCTTCAGTGCATCTCATCCTAGTCTTCAGGGCCCATCTACCAGCTGGGTTTTTAGGATATCCACAATTAATATGCATGAGAGATTTACATGCTCAATGTGGATATCCTGAAAGCCTGACCGGTTGTGCCCTGAGGACTGGGTTGAGAAGCACTGCCTTGATTGGTTCCTCTCATATAGTCTTGTGAAATCAAGCACTTATATATGTATATATATCTGGTGAGACTGGCATGTCCATGCTGAGAGCATCATGTGCTACCACTCTCTTTTAGGACAGACATTTTTGTGAAATTGGTTTTCTCACTGCCTGGTCTAGGAAATACAGGTGGAGCTGCTGCTGCCTTTTATAAAATACACAGGGAATTGTGAATGTTCCAACCTGAAAACATCTGTTTTCTTCAGTATACAAGTTATGAGTGTAACTTGTTTTACTGTAATTATTTTTAGTAATGGATTTAAGATTTAATTTTTAAATGTATTTATTTAGTGGATATAATTCTTAACAGTTGTGTTGTAAGCTGCTTTGAATCAGTCTTGAGCTGGGGTAGAATAAATATTGGTTGCTGATGACAATATCCTATGCAAAATGGTGCTTTAAAATTCCCATTTTAATAAATGGGTTTGCACATGTTCTACCCCATATATTAAAACAAACCTCATGGCACAGTACTATAATAAATAGCAGCAGATACAAGCCATTTAGCCATATTTTCCTCTCTGCTTACTCTACTATTGTGAAGGATATCTCTTGTCAGCCAGCCAAGTTGTAGGAAACTGTTACTTCTCCTGTATGTCCTGAGGTGCCCTTGCTATTCTATCAAATAAAATCAAAGCCCTGCTCTTATGTCACTTCCTTTGATGGCTGATGCAGCCATGTTGCTACTCTATTCAAGTCAGAATTATTATCACTGTGTTTTGGCTCTCTATTGTTTTGAATAATTGAACTGCAACTAGGCTACGATAAGCCTAGTTTGTCTGGCTCACTTTTACCTCCTCTATTCAGTCAAAGCTGGTGCTGGAGCTGGAGCCCTGAAGAACCCCCCCCCCCCCCCTCTCCTCAAACACTCTTTGTATAAACTGCTGTAAGAACTTAAGAGAATAGCTATACTGGGTCAGACCAATGATCCATCTAGCCCAGTATCCTGCTTCCAGCAGTGGCCCAGAAACTCTAATACTGTAGTAATGCCATTCCATGCTACCAAGCCCAGGGCAAGCAGTGGCTTCCCCCATGTCCATCTCAATAACAGACTATGGACTTTTCCTCCAGGAACTTGTCCAAACATTTTTTTAAGCCAGATATGATAACTGCCATTATCACATCCTCCAGCAACAAGCTCCACAGCTTAACTATTCTTAAAAGTGAAAACATATTTCCTATTTGTTTTAAAAGTATTTCCATGTAATTTCATTTAGTGTCCCCTGGTCTTTGTACTTTTCCAATGACTGAAAAATCGATTAATCTCCACCCATTCCATACCACTCAGAAGTTTGTAGACCTGAATCATATCCCCCCCTCATCTGTCTCTTTTCCAGGCTGAAGAGCCCTAACCTCTTTAGCCTTTCCTCATATGGGAGCAGTTCCATCCCCTCTATCATTTTGGTCACTCTTCTTTGAACCTTTCCTAATTCCACTATATCTTTTTTTAAGATACGGCAACCAGAATTGAACACAATACTCAAAGTGAGGTTGCCGCATGAAGTGATACAGAGGCATTATAATATTTTTGGTCTTATTTTGCATCCCTTTCCTAATAATTCCTAGCATCCTGTTTGCTTTTTTGGCCGCTGCCACACACTGGGCAGAAGATTTCAACGTATTATTTACAATGACACCTGGGTCTATTTCTTGAGTACTGACTCCTAAAGTGGACCATAGTATCAGATAACTATGATTATTCCTCCCAATGTGCATCACTTTCCGTTTGTCTACATTAAACTTCATCTGCCATTTGGATGCCCAGTCTTCCAGTTTCCTAAGGTCTTTCTGCAATTTTTCACAATCTGCTTGCATTTTAACAACTTTTGTGTCATCTGCAAATTTAATCAGATCACTCGTCATTCCAGTTTCCAGATCATTCATAAATATGTTAACTAGCCCCAGTCCCAGTACACATCCTTGTGGCACTACACTATTCACCCTCCTCCATTGAGAAAAATGGCCATTTAACCCTACCCTCTGTTTTCTGTCCAATAATCAATTCTTAATCCACAGAAGGACATTGTTTCCTATCTCATGACTCCCTAATTTTCCCAGGAGTCTCTCATGAGGTACTTTGTCAAAAGCTTTCTGAAAATCTAGACACACTATATCAATACTAATAAATACCACATGTTTATTCATGCCTTCAAAGAAATGAAGCAAGTTGGTGAGATAGGACTTCCCTTGGTTGAAACCATGCTGACTCTGTCCCATTAAACCATGTTCATCTATGTGTTCCATATTTTTATTCTTTATAATAGTTTCCACGGCACTGAAGGACTTACCAGTCTGTAATTCTCCAGATCAGCCTGGAATTCTTAAAAAAAAAAAAAAACTGTGTCACATTTATTTACCCCTCCAGGCTTTGGTTACTATGGGCAATTTTAACTGCAGGTTACAGATCACAAGCAGCAGATCATCAATTTCATGTTTGAGTTCTTTCAGTCTCACTGATCTATAATTTCCTAGATCACCTCTAGACCCTTTTTTAAAAATCAGTGTTACATTGACCACCCTCCAATCTTTCAGTACTGTGCTTGATTTTAAAGATAAATTACAGGTAACAATAGTTCTGCAAGTTCATTTTTCAATTCTGTCGGTTCTTGGGATGAATACCATCTGATCCAGGTAATTTGCTACTCTTCAGTTTGTCAAATTGCGCAATTACATCTTCCAAGTTTATAGAGATTTTATTCAATTTCTCTGACTTGTCAGCTTTGAATACCATTTATGGCACCTAAGCGAAGAATTAATCTCTCCACTATGGTTTTGTCTTCCCTGAGTGCCCCTTTTATCCCTTGGTCATCTAGTGGTCCAACTAATTCTTTTGCCGGCTTCTTGCTTTTAATATACCTAAAAATGTTTTTTCTCTGAAAAAAAAAAAAAGATTGTGTTGAAGGTAAAAACAAAGTCCTTCTTTGCCTTCCTTATCAGTGCTTTGCATTTGACTTGCCATTCCTCATGCTGTGTCTTATTATTTTCAGTTGGATCCTTCTTCCATTTTCTAAAGGATTTTCTTTCAGCTCTAATAGTTTCTTTCACAAGTTTTTAACCATGCCGGCTCTCGCTTGGCCTTCCTTCTGCCTTTTCTAATACATGGAATATAACTGGCCTGAGCTTCCAGGATGGTATTTTTGAACAGCATCCATGCCTGATGTACATTTTTGACCTTCACAGCTGCTCCTCTAAAATGTTTTTCCCCATTCTTCTCATTTTATTATAGTCTCCTTTTTGAAAGTTAAATGCTAAAGTACTGAGCCAATATCAAGTCTGATCATATTATGATCTCTGTTATCAAGTGGCCCCAGCACCAATACCTCCTGCACTAGATCACGTGCTCCACTTAGGTCTAGAATTGTTCCTCTTGTTGGCTCCTGTACCAGCTGCTCCATAAAGCAGGCCTTGATTTTGTCAAGGAATTTTACCTCCCTACCTTGCCCTGATGTTATATTTACCCAGTCAATATTGGGGTATTTGAAATCACCCATTGATATTGTGTTCCCCAGTTTGTTAGCCTTCCTAATTTCGGATAAAATTTCTACATCTGTCTGTTCATCCTGGCCAGGTGGACAGTAGTACACTCCTATCACTATCCTTTTCCCCTTTACATACATGGAATGTCTATCCATAGGGATTCCAAGATGTGTTTTGGGTCCTGCAGAATTTTTAATCTATTTGAGTCAAGGCCCTTCTTAACATATAATGCTACCCTCTCCACCAAGTCGATCCATCCTTTTACTGTGATATAATTTGTACCCTGGTATGATAGTGTCCCACTGGTTATCCTCCTTCCACTAAGTCTCAGAGATGCCTATTATATTAAATGTTTCTTTTAGTGCAATATATTCTAAGTCTCCCATCTTATTTCTTAGGTTTCTGGCATTCACATATAGACATTTCAAACTATAGTTGTTCCTATTTACATCTTGTTCATTGACAGTGATAATTTGCAATCTTTTGTCTGCTTTTTATTTAAAGACACCTGGTTTACTATGGTCTCTTTTGCAACCTCGCTATCAGGATACCCTATCTTCCCTGTTTTAGTGACATCTTTGAAAGATACCTTGTTCCAAACCATGCTGGCCTTCCCCCAGTTTCTACTTTAAAAGCTGCTCTATCTCCTTTTAAATGCCAATGCTAGCAGCCTGGTTCAACCCTGGTTAAGGTGAAGCCCATCAGTCCGGAATAGGTGCCCCCTGCCCCAGAATGTTACCCAGTTCCTTACAAATCTAAAACCCTCCTCCAAGCACTATTGCCTCACCCACACATTGAGACGCTGGAGCTCTTCCTGTCTCTTGGGTTCTGCATGTGAAATGGGAAGCACTCCTGGAGACATATCCTTGGTTTACAAAGTTAACATACATAAACTATAAAAACTTACAGTAAACATAACTGTCCAGAAAATCCAAATGACAGTGATTGCCAAAACTGCTTTCACAAACTGAGCCTTTAAGTATCTCTTAAACTGGTGAGCATTTGCACATAATCTCAGAGTGACCACAAGTTTTTTTCTTAAATGGCGGATGATAATAGTATGTTACAAAGTCATAGAGTTAGCAGACTTCAGTACGCCCCTTTCAATTCTTTCCCTGTAAGGTTTATGGTAGCCCTTCGAACTACTTCCATCCCTTTAAGACCCTATGGAAAATATTGCCTCTACCCTCAACACAGAATTCAACATATGATTGTGCTTGTGACCAATTCAAGGCAACGCTTTGCTTCCTTTTCCCTGTAGTGATGTATCTCCTCCTATTCTGCAGCATGGTGTTAGTTTTCCTTGAAACTTTGATTTTTACAGTAACTGGTAACCCGCTGTGTATTAAAGAAGAAAGGAATGTAGTCTTACTACTACAGGGATAATCAAGTTCAGGTAGCAGAGACAGCAAACAGGTCTGTTCTCTGGAAAATGTATTGGATTTTTTTATTTTTTATTTTACTTAAAGTATTTATAAACCACTGTCTGAGTTCAATGAGTCATCCAATTCAGACAAATAATCATGCCAAGTTGCTCATAACAGGTTCACCAAAGCATAGCTGCATTCTGTAACTGTATTTGAATGTCTAAGATACAGATCCAATTATGATCTTCAAAAATGATCTTCACAAACAATCTGGCTATCTTTCTCTTAATACATTTTTTTTTAAAGAACAGAACCATCCATCACAGAAATACCTGTGGGTTTAAATTATGTGCTTTAGCTCACATCACATATACAGAGTAAGTTTTCAGTGCAGATGTAGCTATGGAATTTCATATAGCTCTCGCTATAGTCTTTTTAACAAATGTGTCAAGGATTCATGAGACAGGTCAGGCCATGTCCTCATACCATTTATGCCTTTAAGCAAGTTCAGCATCAGTATGTCTCTGTGAACAAATATAAACCAGCATTGTACAAGAAAATAAAAAAAATAAATGTTGCATTTCATCCCTGCAAATATATATATTTATAGATAGGTACTCTTTGCAAGGTAAATCCTTTAGGATTCATGATACACATAAAATAGTGGTTATTGCTGTGATATACATTAGACTACTCAACTCTGCATCGTAGACAAAGAGAAGTGCTTTGTGAAAGGCAGTGTTTAATGCCTCTGGTTTTAGGGATTAGTTCTTGTCTGTCGATTCCTGTGCCCTTCCTTGCTGCTTGCTGATGTAAGCAATAAATATCCTTCTAAGTGCTGGTACCTTAATGTTTCTGTATCTTGTACTTTATGGTGATATATCTGGTAATATAAATTAAATATATTAACACACACTCACAAAATTATCTACACACTATTGTATTTATTAAGAAGTTTAGTCTGTGAGTTCTGCAAAACCTTTTTTTTTTGGTATTTTAAGTCATAATGTTTCCAGTAGTGGTGAGGAGCTATGTGCAGTGCCAAATCCTGAAAACAAAGAGGTGAAAAGTCCCTTTTTAGAGTGAACAAACAAAAGTGCAGCACAGATGGCAGAAAAGCCTGAAGCTGTCTGCAAAACCAAAAGGGGTTTTGAGGATTAAATCTTAGGCTGGTCTCATAAAGCTCTTCTAAACTTAGTTTTGACAGGTAGTGGTATGTGTCAACTGTGTAGGGGTAAGACAAATATCTTTCCTCAAGGTTAATGAGGTTTATAAACATCTTTGAGAAAAACAAAATAGAACTGAGGCTTGTGATTAGCAGACCTGATGATGCAAACCAAAACCTTTTATGATCAGTCACTGGCAGAACAGCTTTAATAGTGCCTGATAGTCTTACTGCACTGAAATTAACAGCACAGTAAGTGGATGGTAATTTTTTTTCAAAGTAGACACATTTGGCAACACATTAAAAAAAAATTTCTATATGATTCACATCTGCAGGAAGCATTTGGGGGGGGGGGGGGGAATGACCACTTCCAGGCCAGGTGCCATGGATCACAATCCTATCATAGCTCCCTCCATCACTCAGGCCCAGAAGTTGCCCTGGAGGGGGAATACGCAGTACTTACCTAACATGAATCTGGGATTGCTTAGTAAGGCCCATTAGCTGCTGACTATAGTAACACTTTTACAGTGAGTTTGAAAGGGATTGAGGGGCATAATCGAACACCCAAGTCCATGGGCGTCTGAGAATGGGTACATGAAGGGGCGGGGCAGACTGTATTTTCAAAACAAAATGGCCGCACATCTTTTTTTTCGATAATACGGTTTGTGCCTGGCCAATGCATTGGATATGTGCGGATTTGAGCTGGGAGGTTTCGTTTTTCAGCGATAATGGAAACCGAAGATGCCCAGCTCAAAAACGAACAAATCCAAGGCATTGGGTCATGGGAGGGGCCAGGATTCATAGTGCACTGGTCCCCCTTACATGCCAGGGCACCCTAAGGGGCACTTGTAAAAAGTTTAAAAAAAAAAAAGTTAAATACCTCCCAAGTCCATAGCTCCTGTCCCTTGAATGCTGAGCCCCCCCCCCTCAAAACCCACAACTCTACACCATTACCATAGCATTTATGGGTGAAGGGGGGCACCTAGAAGTGGATACAGTGGGTTTTGGAGGGCTCAATATTAACCACCACAAGTGTAACAGGTAGGGGGGATGGGCCTGGGCCAAAGTCCACTGCACCCACTAACAACTACTCCAGGGACCTGCATACTGCTGTGATGGAGCTGGGTATGGCATTTGAGACTGGCCTAGCGGGTGGGAAAAAAGTTGTTAAATTTGGGGGGTTTTTTGGTGGGAGGGGGTTAGTGACCACTGGGGGAGTCAGGGGTGGTCAACCCCGATGCCCTCCAGTGGTCACCTGGTCATTTAGGGCACTTTTTTGGGACTTGTTCGTGAAAAAAAAAGGGTCCAAAAAAAGTGACCTAAAATCTTGATTATCGGCCGAAGGCGCCCATCTCTGCTCGGCCGATAAACATGCCCCAGTCCCGCCTTCACCACGCCCCCCTCAACTTTGTTCGTTCCCGCAACGGAGTGCAGTTGCAGGCGCCTAAAATAGGCTTTCGATTATACCGATTTGGGCGCCTTTGCGAGATGGGCACCCATCTCTGATTTGGGTCGAAATCTAGGCGCCCATCACTTTTGAAAATAAGGCTGATTGTGTAGCACTGATGTGTATGGTCTGTTTTGGTTTTTATATAAAAACAAAAATAATCCAAAATTAAAAACAAGATCAAATTTGTATTTAAAAATACAAATACATTAAAAAAAAAATTGAACATGACGACACTTGTTTATAAAGAATTAAAACACTTTATTAGCCAAAGGATAGCAGGGAGAAAGGGACTCGACACACGTGTGTTTCGGCCGTACAGGCCTGAGTCAGGAGTCTTCTTCACCGTGTGTTGATTTTTAATTCTATCCAATTGTAAAGGGAATATGTGTGTCTCTTTTTAAACTGTAGCATTAAATGATCCTTGTAACAAAGTAAAGCAAAAAGCATCAGAGCAGTGTCTCATCTCTGTAAATTTGATCTTTTCTTGTTTTTAATTTTGGATTATTTTTGTTTTTGTTAGTCATCTTCGCTGTTTTGATTTTTTGGTGTTTTTTGTACTGTATTGGATTTTATACATTCACCATCATCAGTGACTGGTGAACTAAAATACTACAGAACATCACAGTAAGTGCTCAGACTATAAAGTTTGCACTAAAATATTACAAAATGGGTGGAAACTCACAGATGTAAATAAATGTCCTTTACCCACAAGTGTCATCCATTGTCCTTGCAAATAATAAATACTAACCAAATGTTCTGTGATGTAACAATTGTCTAATATTAGGTTAAAGTAAAATGTGTGCAAGAAACTCCTTTGTATTAGGGAACACATTGGCTGTAGGAAATGCAGCCACTTGGCAAAGTGGGTTAACAGGTCAATATTTGCACCCATGACCTTTGTGCAAAGAAGTCTTTACTACCAGATTATGCTAAGTAAGGAATTGGGCATATGTGAAAACCTGTAGACAAATTCAAAGAACCAGTTCAAAATCTGTATACTCCAATTTTTTTTTAAATTGAACATTTAAATAGAAATGTAAGAAAGATACCCTATCCACAGCAGATCCCTGGAAAGCCACTGGATAATTTTACTGTAGGATGGCCACAAAGCGGTAGATTTCCTTTTGCATTTTCCACACAATTCTGGAAAGCCTGTAGCTTTCATCAAAACCACAGCCATGATAAGGGCCTCTTATCAAGCCAAGCTAGAAGTTCCCAGTGCGGCAATACAGACATCCCAGTCATTTGAATGGGCTCCATCAGCATTGCCACGCGGGAACTGCTAGCGCTGCATGATAAGCGGCCCTAAGATAGGCTTCGTCTGAATCTAGCTGATGTTTTTCATCTGTACCTAGTCAAAAGCTTGGGATTACAGCCTTAAAGAAACACTGATCTCCGTGAGTAGCTATCAATATCATTTCATATAGTGTTAACTCCCTCCCCCCCCCCCAAAAAAAAAAAAAAAAAAAAAGATATCCTATTAGTTGCTGTATACCACCTTGGGTAAGTCTCTTCATAAAGCAGTTAATTCTCCATAAATTTAAATAAATGCAGGACATACAATGCTTTTACCCATAACTATCATTTAGTGCTAACTAAAAAAAATATTTCCTAGCTTTCCATCATGTGGATCATGCCCAAGACTGAATACAATCCAGGAATGACATTAATACCCACTGAGAGACCACCACCCAACAGCACTCATCAATATCCATTTCTGCCAGTGTTAAGCATTCTATCACCAATTAAACATGCATTTTCTCATTATCAGCATTAGACAGACATGAAGCTTGAAATTAATCTTAACTTTATGGGTTATTTAAACTTGGTAATTATTGAAGTGAAAAGTAGGCTGTGAAACATGGGTAGTGCACAGTACTAAAATTTGCTTTGAAATGGAGTATTTAACAACTCACAAAACCTTTAGCCGTTTCCATGTTAAGTATCCTCCATAACTATGTCTATGAATAAAACCAGTGACATGTTATTTTCAAAAACTGGGTGCTGGTTGTATGCACCTGTTTTTTTTTTCAACATTTCTTTACAGTAACATCTCTGTGGACAGAGACATTAGAGAAATCATTTATCAGAAAACTTGTACAGTTCCTTTGTGAGTTCAACTGTACCACATTATGTATGAATAAAAAAATTACTTAAAAATACTGTTTCTTCAATAAGTATGCTAAAAAATTGACAGTACCTTAATAAAACATCAACTATCTTATTTTGACTGAGTGTTTGCATGTGTAATAGAGTCAGAAATTCCAGCTTCACAAAAACACAGATCTAATGTGGCCAAAGAACTTACAACAGATCCCAGGACCAATTGTCTTTCATAGAACTTAAACTTTTATATTACACAAATCCTAATTGCAACAACACAAAAGCTTTGCATAGATACTAAACTGACATCACTATGTAAATTTTTTCCCGAAAAGGAAATTTTATACCAAGTGGAGCAGAACTGGTGGCACATGACTGGAGCACCAGTTTTAAGCACACATAGCCATGCTCATCCCAGCAGATCTGTATTTATATGGTGGGCATTAATACACAATTTGTTGACCTCTTCATATCATTACTTAAACAGCTGCAAGGGTGAGTACCAAGGTAAAGCGTATGAAAACAGATTTTTAACATGGCTGTCTCATCAAGGGGAAAGGCTGCGAACGATTCTGAAAGCTTGTGCATTAAATATGTTTTATTTTGATTTACTTACTTCTATAACGGATCACAACCTTCATGGTATTTCCTACAAATATGCCACCAGCCTCTCCTTTATAGGCACACAACTTTGGAACTCACTACCCAAAGACCTGAAACTCACAGAAAACTACCTACAATTCAGAAAAAAAACAAACCTGAAAACATCTTTTCAAGAAGTCTTTCCCCCCTGAATCTGCCTAATCCCACACCACCATACATCACGAAAGGTTCAGAAATGGAAAACAATAATACTAACCTCTCTCACAATATGCTAATATATCAACCTAAGCGTTTATTGTACTTCTGTATTATGTGCTAGACTTCTACAATCTAAATGTTGTAACTGATTTTTAGCAATATGGAAGCCACATTGAACCTGCCATACGGTGGGGTGGAGAAGTGGCCTAGTGGTTAGGGTGGTGGACTTTGGTCCTGGGGAACTGAGTTCGATTCCCACTTCAGGCACAGGCAGCTCCTTGTGACTCTGGGCAAGTCACTTAACCCTCCATTGCCCCACGTAAGCCGCATTGAGCCTGCCATGAGTGGGAAAGCGTGGGGTACAAATGTAACAAAAATAAAAATAGATACTATTGGAGATTCTACATGGAATGTTGCTACTATTGGAAATTCTACATGGAATGTTACTATTCCACTAGCTACATTCCATGTAGAAGGCTGCGCAGGCTTCTGTTTCTGTGAGTCTGACGTCCTGCACAGACTCACAGAAGCAGAAGCCTGCGCGGCCACATTGGTGATCTGCAAGGGCCGACTTCTACGTGGAATGTTGCTAGTGGAATAGCAACATTCCATGTAGAATCTCAAATAGTAGCAACAGTGGAGGAGTGGCCTAGTGTTTAGGGTGGTGGACTTTGGTCCTGGGGAACTGAGGAACTGAGTTCAATTCCCACTTCAGGCACAGGCAGCTCCTTGTGACTCTGGGCAAGTCACTTAACCCTCCATTGCCCCATGTAAGCCGCATTGAGCCTGCCATGAGTGGGAAAGCGCGGGGTACAAATGTAACAAAAAAAAAAATGTGGGATACAAATGCAATAAATAAATATGCCAGTAATGCAGTGAATTCCTTAAAACAATCCAATCCATGATTAAAGATGCTACGGTAAATGCAAATTTAAAGAGTGATCACTGACGATTTTGATTGAGACACCTAAAACCTTTCAGTCACTTACTGATTAACACTGCTTGTCAACCATTTTTTAAATAATGCATCACCACTGTTTGTCTATGGATAGCTCAAAAGTACTACAAATTTCAAAATGATACAAAATGGCACAAGCACTTAGTTTCGCTTGCTGTGTTCATGCAAGAAAGAGGTCCACAATATTGTAGTAAACTCAAGCTACACCTGGACGCCTGTATGGGACCTGCTTATTCCACTTTATTGATCTTTGTTTACCTGGTGAAAACCCAACTCTGCGTGCCAGCAGACAAGTCTCTAGGAGTCATTGGCAGCTGAAGAAGCATCCTTGCAGCAAAACATCTATGAATACGATTCCCAGCATGAGTGAAGAAATCCAAGCAGTGATACCCTGCAAGTAAACTAATTTATCAACATGTTACTTTTCCCCCATTTAAAAATGTTAACTATATATGTTTTAATAAAAATTCTATTTTTCAATAGCTTTGTCCCAGTTTCTACCTCCATTTTTAAAATATGTTAATATTCATCCAGTGAAATAGCCACTTTCCCAGGTTCATAGTAACATAGTAGATGACGGCAGAAAAAGACCTGCACGGTCCATCCAGTCTGCCCAACAAGATAACTCATATTTGCTGCTTTTTGTGTATACCCTACTTTGATTTGTACCTGTGCTCTTCAGGGCACAGACTGTATAAGTCTGCCCAGCACTATCCCCGCCTCCCAACCACCGGCTCTGGCACAGACCGTACAAGTCTGTCCAACACTATCCCCACCTCCCAACCACCAGTCCCGCTGCCCACCACCGGCTCTGGCACAGACCGTACAAGTCTGTCCAGCACTATCCCCGCCTCCCAACCACCAGCCCCGCCTCCCGATCTTGACTAAGCTCCTGAGGATCCATTCCTTCGGCACAGGATTCCTTTATGCTTATCCCATTCATGTTTGAATTCCGTTACCGTTTTCATTTCCACCACCTGCCGCGGGACGGCATTCCAAGCATCCACTACTCTCTCCGTGAAAAAATACTTCCTGACATTTTTCTTCAGTCTGCCCCCCTTCAATCTCATTTCATGTCCTCTCGTTCTACCACCTTCCCATCTCCGGAAAAGGTTCGTTTGCGGATTAATACCTTTCAAATATTTGAACGTCAGTATCATATCACCCGTTTCTTCTTTCCTCCAGAGTATACGTTTAGTCCAGCAAGTCTCTCCTCATACGTCTTGTAACGCAAATCCCATACCATTCTCGTAGCTTTTCTTTGCACCGCTTCAATTCTTTTTACATCCTTAACAAGATACGGCCTCCAAAACTGAACACAATACTCCAGGTGGGGCCTCACCAACGACTTATACAGGGGCATCAACACCCCCTTTCTTCTGCTGGTCACACCTCTCTCTATACAGCCTAACAACCTTCTAGCTACGGCCACCGCCTTGTCACACTGTTTCATCGCCTTCAAATCCTCAGATACTATCACCCCAAGATCCCTCTCTCCGCCCGTACCTATCAGACTCTCCCCGCCTAACACATACGTCTCCCGTGGATTTCTATTCCCTAAGTGCATCACTTTGCATTTCTTCGCATTGAATTTTAATTGCCAAACCTTAGACCATTCTTCTAGCTTCCTCAGATCCTTTTTCATGTTTTCCACTCCCTCCGTGGTGTCCACTCTGTTACAGATGTTAGTATCATCCGCAAATAGGCAAACTTTACCTTCTAACCCTTTGGCAATGTCACTCACAAATATATTGAACAGAATCGGCCCCAGCACCGATCCCTGAGGCACTCCACTACTCACCTTTCCTTCCTCCGAGCGAATTCCATTCACCACCACCCTCTGGCGTCTGTCCATCAACCAGTTCCTAATCCAGTTCACCACTTCAGGTCCTATCTTCAGCCCCTCCAGTTTATTTAAGAGCCTCCTGTGGGGAACCGTGTCAAAAGCTTTGCTGAAATCTAAGTAGATTACGTCCATAGCTCGTCCCTGATTCAATTCTCCTGTCACCCAATCAAAGAACTCAATGAGATTCGTTTGGCACGATTTCCCTTTGGTAAAACCATGTTGTCTCGGATCTTGCAACTTATTGGCTTCCAGAAAATTCACTATCCTTTCCTTCAGCATCGCTTCCATTACTTTTCCAATAACCAAAGTGAGGCTTACCGGCCTGTAGTTTCCAGCTTCTTCCCTATCACCACTTTTGTGAAGAGGGACCACCTCCACCGTTCTCCAATCCCTCGCAACCTTTCCCGTCTGCAAGGATATATTAAACAAATCTTTAAGAGGACCCGCCAAAACCTCTCTGAGCTCCCTCAATATCCTGGGGTGGATCCCGTCCGGTCCCATGGCTTTGTCCACCTTTAGCTTTTCAAGTTGTTGATACACACTGTCTTCCGTGAACGGTGCTCTATCCACTTCATTCTCAATTGTATTATTTCCAGTCCATCGCATACCTTGCTACAAACAAATGAACATTTAATCAAACCACAATAAGACTGCACTGGAAACACAGAAAAATGTAGGCAGATAGAGATCATATGGCCTATCCAGTCTGCCTATCCATGCCATCTACTCTCCTTATCACTCCCTTAGCGATCCTATGTACTTGTCCCATCTTGAATTCACATAATGTTTTAATTTCCACCACTCCCACCAGGAGGCCATTCCACGAATTCACCACCCTTTTCGTGAAGAAGTATTTCCTCAGGTTACTTCAAAATCTATCCCTTTTCACCTGCATCCTATGCTCCTTCATCCCAGAGCTTCCTTTCAATTGAGACTCGCCTCTTGTGCATTTATGCCACATAGAAAAATGACTATCATATCTCCCCTCTCCCACCTTTCTTCCAAAGTATACATATTGAGATTTTTAAGTCTTTCCCCATACTCTTTATGACTAAGACCATGGACCATTTTAGCAGCCACCTTCTAGACCAACTCCATCCTGTTAATATTTTTGTGAAGTTGTGGTCTCCAGAATTGTACACAATATTCTAGATCTCACCTAGAGTCTTATACAGGAGCATCTTCCTCTCCCTATGCACCCAAGTATTTTTCTACCTTTCACAGTTGCCTTTTCTAACTTTGGCCACCTCAAGATTATCAAATACAATCACACTCAAGTTCTGTTCCTCTTTCATGCACAAAATGTCTTCATCCCCTAACTATACAGTTCCCATGGGTTTTGCAGTCCAAATGCATGACCCTGCATATTTTAGAATTAAATCTAAGCTGCCAAATTGCAGACCATTCCTCTAGCTTTGCTAAGTCATTCCTGATGTTATCCACACCATCAGGAGTGTCTACCCTATTGCAGATTTTGGTATTATCCACAAAGAGGCAAACCTTACCAAACAGCCCTTCAGCAAAATCACTTACAAAAATGTTAAAAAGAACCGGCCCTAGTGGCACACCACTGGTAACATGAGCACCATTTACAACTACCCTCTGTCGCCTTCCACTCAACCAGTTCCTAACTCAGTTACTTTAGAAGGGCACTCAGTTTATTTATTAGTCATCTATATGGAACCATGTCAAAGGCTTTGCTAAAATCTAAAATACAGCACATCCAGTGTTCTCCCTCACTCCAACTCTCTGATCACCCAAAGAAATTAATCAGATTTGTCTGACAAGACCTGCCTCTAGTGAAACCATGTTGCTTTGGGTCCTATAAGCCATTGGATTCCAAAAACTTTACTATTCTCTGTTTTAAAAGTGTTACCATTAATTTATTTACCACAGAAATCGGACTTACTGGCCTGTAGTTCCCAAGCTCTTCCTTACTTCCACTTTTGTGGAGAGGGATTTCCAGTCCTCCACAGTCTAGGTTAGAAAGAGAAAGTGGACTTGCTTACCTATAAAAGAGGTTCTCTTTGGACAGCAAGATAAGCCAGCCATACACAGATGACATCATCACGAATGACAGTGCCAGACTGTACCTGCTCCTCTGAACTCAAAAAGTCTGGAAGACTTGCATCCTAAACTGCACAAGCAAGAAATCCTGCCACAGATTGGGTTGTAAAGACTTCCAGTTATGATCTTAAAAGAACAGAATCAAACAGTCCATGCAGCTATTCATCTCCTTCAACTCCAACAGACTTTGTGTTCTAGTGACAAAACAGTCCTTAGTGGAGTAGTCTAATGGTTAGTGTAGTGGCCTGAGAACCAGGTTTGATCAGCTTCTTGTGACTCTGGACAAGTCACAAGTAAGTACCTGTATATAATATGTAAACTCTTTTGACTGTAACCACAGAAAGATGGTATATCACATTCCATCCCTTTTCCCCTCAACCAACCAGCTAGTGTCCTGTACCCAACTCTGTTATGAACAAACTGATTCCCCTCTAACCAGTAATGTCAAATCTCTACACAACACAGCCACTGCAGCTATCATAGTGCTTTTGAAATCTGCCTTGCTGGATAGCATTTGTAAAGAAAGTATTAGGTCCTTGCTGCATATCTGTGTCACACCACTTTTGGTCCAGTCCTTATCACAGACAGTGCACTTGGGTTGAACAGTGCTCACCAACTTGTCTTTGTGATCTTTGCAACTCTTGCATAGTCATCTCATGGGGGACATTCCTCAAAACCGATAAGTGATCTATGAATTGAAGTGGACCTGAAACTGGGAATTACTTGTGTGCCTAGTTGTATCCTATCTGCTGGGAGGAGAAAAAAAAAAGCAAAGTAGACAGCAAAATTAAATCAGACACACGATGCCTCTTACCTTCCCTAGAACTGAATTACCACTTAAGCAATGAACTTACTAATAGAATTGAAGCAATCACTGCACAGAGGAAGGGCCATGCATGCTCAGAACTTTACATCTAGAACATCTGCTGCATCCTGACACTATGTGATGTCCTCCACATCTGTGCCTGCTGTCTACATAGAGCACCTATTATAGGTAAGCAACCTAGCATTAAATTTATACCCCATAAGATTATCCTAAGAAGTTTACAACAATTTAAAAAAAATTCATAGCAATTCTATTTCATTTAATACAACTGAAAATATGTATGAGGATACATATTTTCAGTTGTAACCACATGATATAATTCATAAAAATATAAACTAAATACAGTATATCACATTATGATACAGCTTGAACTTGCTTCCCACTCTGAGGAGTAAGATACTAAACAAGTTATATTAAATGTAGTAAAGAAAAAAAATAGTAGGCACATTTTTTTCATGCTCAAATCTAGCTTGTGAGTCCTTAACAAGGGAAATTATAATAGGAGGTGGGCCTTTGCTCTAGACAGACACTAACTGCATTGCTATAAAGATTGTTGGCAAACTGAGCTGGATTGAGCATGACCTCTTTGCCAGAGGTTGAACATCATATTCTGAACCCATCTATGCATCACACTTTATAGTAGGAACCAGCAGAAATAAAAGATTCAGGCTTTGTTTTACCTTTGGAAAATCAGTTTTGCCTGTCCCATTTGAGTACAAATCTCCTTTCCTCAGAAAGGCAGCATCAAATCTGTTAATCAATTCATTAGCTGCAAAATACATGGGCCAGGACAGATTCCTGTGCTTTTCAGATTCATACTGTTTTTCTAGACACAGTGGGCAACATTACCAAATGCACAGTTAAATTCATCATCTCAATTTACAGCAGAACTTGCCTGTCAGGCAGTGGCGTAGCCAATGGTGGGCCGAAGCCCACCCACTTTGGGCTCAGGCCCATCCAGTAGCAGCACACCTATGATGTGGCTGGCAGGAATCCCAAAGCCCCATCAGTCAAACTCCCAACAATTGTCTCTCCTGCATACCTTGTAAATAGCAGATATTCACCTGCAGCGGCCCCACAGCCTTCCCTCTGATGTATTTCTGCCTATGCAGGAACAAGAAGTTGCATCAGAGGGAAGGATGTGGGGTCAACATGAGAAGTGTATTAGCTGCTGCTCGCCACCGGTGAAAATCTGCTATTTAAAAGGTATGCAGAGGAGGGGGGATGAGATCATATGGCATGCAGGGACAAGGCAGAGTTCTACCCACCCATCTTGGGCCCAGGCCCACCCAAAACTGGGTGTCTGGCTACGCCCCTGCTGTCAGGTCCAGTGTTCCTCAGTCACTGTTAATTTTACTGGGCTGTATCTACTTCTTCAAAAGGACAGCTGTTTAGATAATCTGTATTTTTACTGCACAAATTGAGGGGGCCTTTTACAAAGCCATGCTAGCGTTTTTAGCTCGCAGTAAAAATCAGCTGGCAGTAAACACAGACGCCTATAGGAATATAATGGAAGTCTCAGCATTTACTGCGAGTTAAAAACGCTAGTGCGGCTTTATAAAAGACCCCTTGAGGTTCTTAATCTATCAGAAATCCCTCTGAAATTTACGATTAAATAGACTAACAGCAGGATATTACATTCAGTGGTTTCTGTTTTTGCTGGGAAAGTGAAATTATATTACTTTTAAATAGTTTTTCTTTTATTTCATTATTATTTACATTGTTACATCACTTTAGGGTGAATAGGTATGAGCAAATATGAGACACAGGAGGCAGTAAATACTCAGATTTATTGAAATAACGGTTATTAATAAAAAGTTTTTAATTTTATTCAAGACTACAGAAACAAGCACTCATCAGAGCAAAGGCACGGATGAGGACACTTGCCTTGGGTTTCAAACTTTGACTTCTATAATTTAGGTACAATTGTTGAACATTGGTGTAGTAGTTTTATTGAAGTAAATCACGTGTTCTCACAGAAGAAATTCAATTCCATTAATGGCACAGTGGCAACTGCATATTGCTATAGAACTAACAACTATGGGGTATAACTTGTGAAAATTTAAATAAAAATGATACTTAAAAAAAAAAACATGCCTCACTGCTGCAAAACAGATGCAGAACAAAGCATTACACCAAAAATGCACCAATTTACTTTTATCTACATGCTTTTCACCTTGAATAAACTGCTCAGTAAAAATGCTGTTATTCATTTTATTAACAAAAAGTGCAAACATTCTAAAACAAAAGGAACTATGTATTTAGTACATCCAAATACACTAAGAAAATTATTACACAGAAAAATTAGAATGCATTTTTTTTTACTTCCCCTTCCCCACCCCCTCCATGAAGGCATAGCAAGCTACCACAGTGATATGACACAGGAAAACACAAAAACTCACATATAGACATGTTCATCATTCTTACTTTTTACAAACCTAGTAACTCCTTTCTCAGTCACAAGGGTTTAGCAGCTTATCGAATGAAATGCCTATTTGGCAATACTGTTTTCAGATGCCCCAAAGTAAAGAGAACTATGCAAGACACTGTTTCTTTTAGAATCCTTTAAAACAAAGAGCTCTGCACATCTGTATTTATTGCAATATAACTTTCAGCTTTGGCACAGTTAACACGGCTGAAAGTAGTAACAGTGTCACAGATGCATCTGTATTTCAATATCAAACATCAAAAGAACGCATGTGAATCCCAGGTGAACCAGAAAGGTCTGGGGGAAGAGAAGGGAATCCCAGCACTGTGCTGTATAGGGTACTTACTCAAGATTGTGGCAACAAACAATACAAAGCTTTTTTTTTTTTTGCCAATCAAATCTGTAGGGAAGATCTGCCCCAGTACAATCCATGCAGAGGGAATTAAATCCATCCTATTTTAGGGACATGCTATGAGCATTCCAGCATTAAGTCTCTTCAAAAAATACAAATGCTCTTTGCAAGTCGTATACTACTCCTCGTCTTGCATCTTCACCACATTACCTACACAAAAGACAAAATGCATCTTGTACTCTACATTTATTCAAGACCAGGCACAGTAGTAAAGGTGAGACACCAATCACTGGTGACAAGAATACATCCTATAGCTACACTTTGAATGGAGAGGCTTAATGGGTAGAGGAGAGCTGCCAAATTACTCAGTTCCAGGAGAGAAATTCTGAGGCAGTCCTGAATTTCTTCAACCCTATCCTGGTACATTATGGGACCCAAGGTGCTGATTTCAATTGATGATCTATCAGAGGCTACAAAAAAAACCACTGCCTTGGGATATAAGTTCAAAAAACAGGACTAGCTAAAAAGTCTCCCTCCTGGACTGAAGCTGGGTAACTTGGCAGCTCTGCAGCGGTGGACTCAATACTAGGGAAGCTGGGTAAGTCATATTCACTCTTTATTACCTCTGATACAAACCAGAGATTACAAGGACGGACTGCCCAAAAGTGTGAAATTTAAGGACAATGGGTCCAAGATACACATTTAAAAATTTTTATATGTGAAAAAAGGTTCACAAATGGAATAAGTAAAATAAAAAAATATTTTAGTTTTTTTTTTTAATGCATCTGAAAGAATATAGGCAAAGTGGAGGCAGTATTAGGACAGTGTTCAAAGGTATTTGCCCAAGTAATTTAATAGTTAACAGGGTAAATTCCCTGGGCTGAAAATGTCCCTTCACTTAGTATGTGCACAGGTACATTTACACCAGTGAACTTCGCCATTCCAGCCCAGATTTTCAAAGAGAAGCTTCATTTCTATGAGACCATCCTCACTAGATACACAGAAGCACAGGTACATGACATGCACTTTCTATGTCTCTTTTCTAGTGCTGTCCTGCTGCTCATGTGCTCATTCAGGCAGTGCCCCCACCTCCCACCAGGTCTACCTAAAATCATGTAAAATTCTGGCATTTGCTGCCTGTTTTCTTTCCTCAGCAGACCCTTCACACTTTCCTCTCCTTTGCAACAATATCCCCCCACCCCCAAGATTCTCTTCAAAGACCCTGTCCTGTGCAGAGCAGCTCAGCTTTCCTCACAGACCCAGCAGCGCAGCCTCTCCCTTCCTTCCATTGGCTGGACAGGATTCTACCACAGCCTCTGAACTAGAAAGGGAGAGCATTGGAGAGCTGTCACAGGCTAAACTGAAAAATATCCACAGGTAATGTACCAACTTTTAGAATCCTGAAAAAAATCCAGACAGTTGGCAATCCTAGCTTCCTGAATCCTGAGCACATCTGACAGGGCCCCCCATAACTTTTGAGCCCAAGGCACATATCTAGTTTGTCTATGCTTTAATCCGGTTCTGATTCTAATTAAAGGTATTAAAATAAGAATCATTAAAATGACGAGCTGCATGGTATTCAGATTCCACTAACAGTCTTCACCAGTTGAAGGGCAGAGATAAAGTACTACCAATGATAGAGGGAAGTGAAAAAGGGAACAGAAGACCTAAGAGTAGGGTTACCATATTTGTCCCAAGGGAAAAAAAAAAAAAAAAAAAGAGGGACACATGCCCCACCCCATGTCACTTTGACCCCCCCCCCCAAAGAAATCCAAATTCCCTCTCTCTCCCCCATGCACATCCCCCCCCCCAATTTATCAGCCTCCCTCCACCCATATGACAACATTCACTACCCATCCCCTCCTCTCCTTTACCTCAGTGTGGTGCCTGGTGGTCTAGTGACCTCTTCTGGGCAGGAAAGAGCCCCCTCTTTCCTGCCCGGCACTTCTGCAGACTGTTTTTCTCCCAAAACCAATTCAAAATGGCATCAAGAGTTCAAGCAGTGACCCTGCAAGACTTCTGTGGAAGTCTCAAGAGGCTGCCACTTGAACTCTCAGCAGCCATTTTGAATCGGTGCCGGGAGAAAGTCTGCAGATGTGCCGGGCAGGAAAGAGGGGGCTCTTTCCTGCCCTGAAGAGGAAACAAGACCACCAGGGCACCACACTAAGTTAAAGGAGTGGAGGGGAGGATAGGACACCCTCCTGCCCAACAGCCTGCCCGTTCGTCTGCAAATCTGGACAAATGGGAAGGCCGGCAAAACCCATCCAGTTGCCCGGCCTTGTCCTCAAAAAGAGGATATGTCCGGGTAAAACCAGACGTACAAGGACAGAATCGAGGGACAATTCCACCATAACCTCAAATCAACCAAAGCTGTGCCCTGTGGATAAAGTCATCTGCTATGACAAATTCCACTAGCCAGGGTCCTGCACTGCAGCCTTGTGCTCACTTCTAATTTTACCTTGCACTGTCATCTCCAACAGCAAAGCTGAGGTCTTCTGCACGGATCTCATCTCCTTCAGTGGAAGCTGAGCAGTCCTCTGAAAGTTAAGTATATATATATATATATATATAAATATATGTAAACTATTCCCTGAAAACAAATATGCTCATCTCATGGGAGATCATTAGAATGGCGGCTCCCCAAAGCAGTAACATAAAAAGGAGTAAGAAATACTCTGGACAAGAAAATTACAGTGGTTAATAAATCAAGTTGTCTCTGTAACCCGCTCTCTCACATTCAGCTCCATAAAATGTTCCATTTCCCCTCAAACATCCCATTATTACATAGGATATTAGGAAGAGCAAATGGTGCAGGAACCTACTGAGCAGAGATGAGCTCTTCCAAGTGCTCCTTCTGTGCCTGCATGCTGGAGTCTCTAGAAAAGTACTTGGCTCTCACATCTCAAGGAAGGTGAACATGTTTTAGAATGCTTTTGTTTAGTTTTGCAAAGCTGCTACAATATTTAGTCTAGTGCTACAATGATCATTCACATTGATCATTCTTAAAAAAATATTTTGCTGCACAGGAAACCTGACTCTGTGACTGCAGCAGAATTCAATAGGTTTGCCGACACATATTGACCCATATTTATCATAAATCACTGTGACTGAGTGAACACTAACCAAAATACTTAAAATGGTTCTGTGAAAAGCCTCAAAAGGTTAATATTTTGCTGTATAGTTCCAAGTTAAACAAATCAAATTATTAAGACCCAAACATGATATACCAGGGAAATAAAGTATGGCCAATTACTCCTTAACCCTATGGGGCATAGCAACATCTTCTGAAAACGAAAAAAACAACCTCTAAATCTTGCCTTGGAAATAGAAGAAAAGAATTTATAAATAGCTCTTATAAAACAATCTTCCTGAAAGAATCCTCTTTTCAATAAATACGACCTACGTAGCACAAAGCCTTTTTGAAGGACTACCATGTTTAAGGCAATTAACGTATCAGATATTGAGAAAGGAAAAAAATCCTGACCATTACATAAAAACATAAGAAAAGCCATAGTACCCCGTATATCCCCAAAATTTGATCTATTTCTCATAGGGTAATAATTTTTTTAAAGCAGAATGTCTGACTCAGGAATGCATGTCTATAAGTTGTCAAAACATTGCCGTCTGTACCCCTCAGCAGAAGGGCTGCTACTGTGACACCAGGATCAATTAAAACAATATGGGAGACACAAAATGACAATAGACAGAAGTGGTTGTGGCATGGAAGTCTGTGTTAAAGATACTATAAAGTCAAACAGAATACAAACTCTGAAGGCAACAAACTGCAATCTGGAATTGCTATAAACAGAAATCCTCATGCATGACTGGGAGAAGTATAGCAATGGGGGGGGGGGGGGGGGGTAACTACCATCCACCCCGACCACTATGATGAAGCAGACTGTGAAATAACAGAAACCAGATAAGCTACTAAATTTTAGAAATAATAATAATAATAGAAGATTTCAATGTCAACAGGGCATGTTGAGAAAGTTAAACTTTTAAACGTCATAAATGCAGGGGCATCCACCCACTTTGAACTCAAGCCCAGCCAGTGCCAACAGCAGTGCACTCCATAGGCGCCCAGAAAAGAAGGCTTGAGGAGGCAGCTTTCCCTGCCTGCTGCTGTTTCACTGGTATAGCTCCCACCCAGTGGTGTACCTAGGGTAGTTGACACCCGGGGCCGGTCATTTTTTAACACCCCCCCCCCCCCCCAAATCCAGTACTAGGCATGCCGAGAATACAAAACACTCAGGACCTATAGAGCAATTCTACCATACCATAAGCAGTCATTTCTACGAGTCACACAAGGAAAAGGAAAGCATCTTAAACACTACAGTGAGCACTAGAACATCAATTCACCTATTGTAAAACGAAACCAGACAGAATAGTACAGATCGTAGATCCTGCACAGTCAATGCCAACTGAAGGCCATGTCTTTTTCACAAACACAGATACACCCTAATCCACTATAGAATAAGTAATCATAAACTTTCTATTTAGACAAAAATTAAACTGAACCCCCAATGCCAGACTCTGCATACAATGCAACACCACAGAAACAGAAACTGTCCCCTAGTACTGTGCAAAATATAAAGACAGCAGATGTAAATTTGAAAAAAAACTAACAAGTACCAATCACCACTTTACAAATTAACAAATAGAAATAAAACAAATATAGAAAGTAAAATAATACAATTTTATTGGACTAATACATTTAGCTTTCAGAGGCCAAAACTTCCGTCCTCGGGTCAGTACAGTATAGTGCTGTTACAGTATCCTATGCTGACCTGAGGAAGGGGGTTTTGTTCTCCGAAAGTTAGTCAAAATGTATTAAAATTAGTCCAATAAAAAGATTACCTTATTTACATGTTCTATTATAAACATTTAACACATCTACAATACTTTATCCTAAAGCAAAAAAAATAAAAATATATATTTTATTTACAGTTTGTTGTCTCTGGTTTCTGCTTTCCTCATCTTCTTTTCACCGTCTTCCTTCCATCCAGCATCTGTCTTCACTCTCTCTCTGCCATCCAGTGTCTGCCCTCTCTGCCGTCCCTTCCATCCACTGCCTGCCCTTTCTCTCTGCCCCTTCAATCCACCATTTGCCCTCCTTCTCCCATCCATCCAGGGTCTGCCCTCCCTCTCGCTCCCCCTTCCATCTAGGATCTGTCCCCTCTCTCTCTCTGACCCTTTTTTCAGCCCCCAGTTCCAGCCCCCTTCTCCCCTCTGAACACCCCCACCCCAGTCCCCTTCTCCCCTCCCCTTCTCCTGTCTGAGACCCCCACCACAGTCCCCTTCTCCCCTCCTCTGTCTGAGACCCCCACTCCAGTCCCCTTCTCCCCTCCCCTTCCCTTCTCCCCTCTGAGATCCCCACCCCAGTCCCCTTCTCCCCTCCCTCTGAAGCCCAATACGAGTCTAAAGAGCACGGTTTTTTTTGGGTGAGCTCCATCGTTCCCTTCTCTCTGCAGTTCATCTTAAAGTGTTAGTAATGACACATTTCCAAAATGAGACCCCTTTTTCTCTCGTTTGCTTTCTCTTTTTTTTCTACAAAATGTTGTTCTTTTCTAGTTTCCTTATTATATTGTTAATGTACATTGCCTTATAATCTCGCTGAGGAAAGGTGATTCATTAAGTTCTAATAAATCAAACTATAAATGGTCAAAGGCATCACTACCTTCCTCCATACACCTCAAGTAAGCATTAGCTTCTTACCTTCTCCTGGAGGCTGCACATTGAAGGTATCATTAAATCCATCACAGCTAGCATTTTCTTCCTGTTCCTCATTTTCTGTGTCGCAATCAAGGTCACTATCACTACTCATGCCAGGTAACAGGTGGAGGACATGGTTTGGACAAGCAGTAGCTGGAAAGAAAAAAATATGTATCACTGGGGGGGGGGGGGGGGGGGGGAGGAGCTGGTGTCCATAAAATACTCAAAATACTCATCCTTCCAATACACTGGAGTCAACAGTATTCTGCACAATATTTTGTTCATTTACTTTTAATAATAATGGATCTTTTTGAGAAGTCACGAATGAACTGTAACAGGAGGCACAAGTATCTGCAATGTACTACCAGCTCCTACGGCAGAACGATATGGTGCAGAACAAACAATACAAAACAGGTACTTGGGGGAAGTGGAGGATAGAGAGGAGAGGATCAAATATCAACAGGAACTGAAACCCCCTGCTCATGTTATGTACACCCCAGGGAATTATGTTTCAATTTTTTCAAACTTAATACGCCAAAACATTCTAAATTATTATGCATAATTACCTGAGGGGCACAAAATGGTGTTGGTGTGCTGTAGGCATGCTTCTATCCCTGGGAGCAGAGTAATGTGCCTTGCCTCTTTTAACTCACCTCAAAAACCCATGGTGGCCCAAATGCACCCCTGGCACCTACCCCCACCCCCACATCCAGAGTGGTCCAAGTGCCCCCCCATCCTTGTACCTCTCCACTCTCAATTCCCTCACCCTGGTGGCACGGGGCTCCCTTGCACCTAACCCAGCCCCTCCCCCATAAAAATAGCGGGTGGCCCAATGGCTCTCTTGTACTTTTCCCCTCCCCTCTAAAATAAATCCATGATGCCCAGTAGCTCCCATGCATTCCCCCTTCAAAAAAACATATGCTGGCACCTTGTACTTTCCCCTCCCCTCTAAAAAAAAATCCATGATGCCCAGTAGCTCCCTCGCATACCCCCTTCAAAAAAAAAAAAAAAAAAACATATATTGGCACCTTGTACCTCCAACTGAACATCCACTCCCCCTCCCCACCAAAAAAAATCAAGACACATGGTTAAGAGGTAGGTGCTGCCAATTTAAACCCTTTGGTGTCCAATGTTCCCGTAATAAGCCATATGGGAACAGATTGATGGGAACATTGGACACTAAAGGGTTAAAGATGGAAGCACAGCAGACGGACGCGATTAAGTGTTGCTCCTGCTTTAGAGCAGGGGCTCTCAATTCAGTAACTGGGATACACTCAGCCTGTCAGGGTCTTCAGAAAATCCACAATGAATATGCAAAAATGTATCTCATGCGCATTCATTGTGGATATCTTGAAAACCAGCCTGACCTGGTGCTTCCCAAAGACTGGTTTGAGAACCTGTGCTTTACAGGTTGGCGGTGGGGGGGGGGGGGGGGGGGGGGGGGGGGGGGGGGGGGGAGAGAATTCAGGGTGTCCTCTGAACTGCAGTCAACAGAGGGAGCATGGGTAGCCCAAACACTGCTTCCCCATTCTGCGCAGCAATGGAATTATGTTCCTTTATCTCTGAAAAGCAGGAGCATGTGGCAAACTGACTGCCGTTCATCCAAAGTCAATAATTTTTTGCCTGGTCCTGCTGCATCTTCTAACTTTCCATGTCAGATCACTATTCCTCTGCTGCCACTCAAATTATGTTAAGTTATGCAATTTTGCATAACTTTTTATTATGGAGTTTCTTTTCTATGTTTATGACTGGTTTCACTTTGTAAACTGCCTAGACCTGATTTTTAATGTGCAGTATATCAAGTGTAATAAACATAAACATTAATAAATATAAAATTGCATTATTTCATGGGATGTATTTAGGAACTCCAGCTCCTGTGCAAGAGAGGCCTTTTCAAAATGAATCATCTTTGTGCCACTCAGACAGAAAAAACTGTTGCAACAGGGAGATTCTCACTGACACAGCAGAAGGAGAGACACTGCTTTGCAAACTTTTTTTAAAGAAGTTCTTTAATCCAGCCTACATCCCAATTGGTGTTAGTGTCTACGTGGAAGATGAACAAAACAAAATATAAAGAACATCTTTCAGCTGTACAAGGGGAGAAAGGAATTCTACTAAGAAGCACAAGCAATGAGACAGAACTTCTCTTTTAGACTTCTAAAAGACACAGATAAGGACAATTTTATGTCAACAATAATAAACGTCTATGTGAGTGTACAGTTGATGGTGACACCCATCGCACAACCTCCAGATTCTGAAAGAGTGTCTGACCAAACCAAATGTCATGTCAGAGTCCTGTTTCAAATAGCAGTGAGATGCAACATGGACTTCTGTCCACACATTTACAACTCTGCAAACTTCCTCTGTGGAGGTTTATCAAAAGTGTGCTACCAATGCAGCCATGGCTCTGACATTATGAGCCATGACATGACCCTCCAGACTCAGCCCAGCCTAAGCACAAGTAAAGGAAATGCAGTCTGCTAGCCAATGGGCTCTAGACTGCTCCAGATAGAAGGCTAAGGCTTACTTGCAGTCCACAGTGTGCAATGGGCTTTCACCTTTGTGGGCATGAGGTTTTGGAAAAAAAATATGTTGAAAGAGCAACTGACAAGTTACGATGGAACTCTGACACTACCTTAGAAAGGCAGAACGGGTGAGCAAGACCACTCTGCTGTTGAAAAACTTAGCGTAAGGTAGATCAGCTACTAGGGTCTGAAGTTCATGGACACAGTGAGCTGAAGTGACTGCCACCAAAAATAGGAACTTCCAGGTCAGGTATTTCAGGTGGCAGATATCCAGTAGTTTTCAATAGCTTGGCTGGCATGATGTTGAGATCCCATGACACTGGGGTGGGGGAACCTACTGGGAGGCTTCAAAAGAAGCAAACATGAATCAAACTGAGCAGAGATGGATTTACCTTCTACACAATCATATAGGTACCAATTGCATTGAGGTGGACCTAACATAGTTGGTCTTGAGACCTGCAATAGATGTACAAGGAATTCAAGTAGTTTTTGTGAAGGACAGGAAGAAGGATCTAGGGACTTGCCCTCACACCAAATAGCAAACCTTTTCCACTTTAAACCATAAGCTCTCCTAGTGGAATCTCTTATGGAAGCCCGCAGGGCCTGAAAGATTCTCCACCATCGACAAAGACTGGGACTCAGTTGGTGTGGTCACATCTTTCAGAAACACCTGAGACCCAATGCTCAAAAGCAAATGCAGGTGCTAGATATCATCAGCACCAGACTGGTGCCTGTGTTTGCCAGCGCCCGATGATCAGAGCCAGTGAGCATGTGAAACAAACTCACCAGCTCTGACCACCAATAGCATGCAAACAAGGGTCTCTCGAATTCCTCTCAAATGCTCAGTGGGCAAGTGCCAAACAAAGGCACTGCTCCCGCTGCAAACCCTAAACCAGCTCAAAGTTGGCGTTAGGGTTTGCTGAGCAGGAGAGGAATAGGGAAGACTGGCTGACACAGCCCTGGTGGTACATGTAAGGGCCTGGAGGTCCAATGGACCCCCAGACCCCTCAGCCCTCAAACACAGAACCCCCGCCACAACTCACCCTGTGAAACACAAGGGGGTCTGGAGGCCCAGTGGACCTCCAGACCCCTCACTCCCCCCCCCCACTGAAGATAACCTGGTGGTCCAGTGGGCCCTCTCAACAGGCCCGTGAAACCCACAAAGGCTAGCCCTAGTGCTCTAGCAATATGTGTTGGGTCCCCCCAACCCCCTCCCCTCATTCCTTAAAGTTGGAGGGACTAGCACTCCCTCCCTCCTCTGCCCATGCCATCTCAAAATGGCAGCACCTCGCCCTGTGCATCCTGGGATGCACTGGCTGGGGTTTAACTACCATATAAGGGAAAAACTCCCTTATATGGTAGTTATGCCCCACCCAGGGGAGCATTCCCATGCAAGATTTATTTGATCACGTCATCCAGCTTTAAGACTATATCATCCTACTTGTCCTCAGTGAATTTTAAATCCCAGCATAAAATGACTTCTGGAAAAAAAATTTGGAAAACAGCTATATCGGCATGCCTTATTTCACAATAAGGCAACCAACTCATGAAACATCAGTACTGCAACCTTGGCAGAGCGCACAATTTAAGAAAAATGCTGTTTTCACCCCAATTAATCCTCTCCCTTGGAAAAGGACTTTGAGTTGGACCAGTGCGTCATGCTGCAGTGACTAAGAACGAAGAAATTTTATAGTGTTGTGTCACTGAAAGACCTTCTTTAAATGCCAACACCCACACAAGTATTGCACTCTGCTGCTAGAGACGGATGCTGGCACCTTAATATAGGCTCTGAGCTTCAATTCATCATCATTGAAATTCAAATGAGTGCAGGGGTGGAGGCAGGGAGAGTTTCAGTGAGAAATAAGACAATTCTACTCTGTGAAATACCCCCCTCCCCCCCCCCCCCCCCCAATTTTTTTTCAACAAACCTTTTTCTCCCAATCTATAAAGCACAGTGGTAAGAGAAGGGGAAGGCAAGAACTCTCTGTTCCCAATGACCTACTGTGATTATTTTCTATTACAGAGCAAAGGAAATGTACAGTATACCTGCTGGATATAGAGCTTATATTAAACTATAATTTTAAAATAAAAGTACTGGGTTGAAAAAGAATCTTTGATATTTAAGCTAAGTGCTTGTTTTCTTATTTTGAAATATGTTACAATGAAAAGAATGATTTGAAAGTTTTCATTAAAATATTTTGGTGCAGATTAAGTTATTAAAAATAATTAAGGAGGTTTTTTTTTAAATGACCAATGATAGCTAAAGAGTCAAGGTATTTTTCCTCCTTAAATTAATGAGATTTTTAATAGTTACTGTGCTGTTAGGTATATTGCGATTTCAACTTTGTTATGGTGTTTTGATACCAAGCTTTTTGAGGTTGCTGAAAATTTTCCCTATTTTTGTTTTGAATAAGAATCCAACACGTCCCCCAAACAGAAAAGATTTACTCCAATAGGACTAAACTTGCTGCTTAATATAAAGAGATTGGGGGTTGGAAATTATCAGGATATTTAGTGGGATTTACAATACTGTTTATATAGCAAAGGTACTTACCTGTAGTGGGTATTCTCATGTGGGCAATGTGTCCTGCGATGCCCAGTTTGGAGCTTGAAAAGAGCACTGTATAGATTTAAGAGCATGTGAGCTGCCACCGCACATGTGAGAGTGACTTAAGACCCGTCACGAGAGCACAGTTTACTTGGGGTGTGGAAGTTGTTTGTAGGACTATTATATAAAAACACATACTGTAGAGGAGTTTATGTAGCTGATAAGCTTGTACGGGATGTTTTAGTCCAGTAATTGTTGGTCCCTGCGTGGGCTAGAGTGAGCAAGTGTGTTCTTTGTGAAAGTTGACTGTTACAAAACTATTATAATAAAAATTTAAAGTGAAAAAAAAAAAAAAAAAAAAAGAAATACCTGGAATAGAATCCCTTCCCTTCTTCCCGCATAGGCCTTCAGAAGGGTGAAGAGTTCCTCTTCAAGTACCTCCTTATGCTGAGAAATAATTTGCTCTCTGTGAGCAATCTGGTGGTCTGTCACAAATGTAGGGCGCAGCCAACACACACTACTTGAAGAATCCACCGGTCGGAGGATACAAAATTTCAGACTCCCCCCGAATGACAAATCATCCAGGAGAGTCACGTTTATTTTTGCTATGCTCCACTGGAGCCAGTCAAAAGCTTGTCCCTTGCTTTGACTGGGGAGCTGTCTAGGCCTTAGGCACATGCTGTTGACAAGACCGAGCACACGGAGGCAAGTCTGCCGAGACTGGGGAGGAGGAGCTTATCTGCGCCTCTGTGAGTAGTAGGAATCTCTCTTCAACTTGCCCAAAACCCGCCTCAATGAGGAGGTAGTTGCAGAAGGCATCTGGAAGGAGATAGTATCGATGGTATCAGTGTACTTCTTGATGAGGTGAGTGACCTCCTCTGCCTTCTTTCCAAAAAGATATCCACCAACCTCTGATGGACCACCAGGTCCAAGACAGAAACATGCAGCCATGAGAGTCTGTGCATCACTATACTTTGAGCAGAGATCCTGGCTGCCACATCAAAAGTGTTGTAGGCATCCCGACCAAGAAGACTCCCAGTTCTTCACTTGAATGTCCTGCAAGATCTTGTGAAGTGGGACCATCACAGTCTGCCAGGACTTATAGTCCACGACCATGAACATCTTAGCCCTGGGCTAGTCCTCCACTTTCAAAGAAATGGGGAATGGCAGCAGCCATTTCCTTAACAAAACACGGGAAGGAAAGGCTCTCAGATGGAGACTTTCTCCTTTCCTGTAGAGGGGAGGGATCAGATGGGATGCCATAAGACTCCTCCTCTGAGGAGTACCGTGGGTCCTCATCTGAATCCCATAAGCACTTCTCATTGGTGTCAGCCAGAAACTCTTCATGGGAGGGCTGAGACTGAGCCTGCCTTGACAAGGAGGAACTATGTCCCTGAGAGGGGTGTCGAGGTGGCGGTTCCAGTCTAGACTCCAGCAAAGCTTCCTCCACCGATGTCGAGAGGGTCCCGACACAGGCGGCAGTCAACACTGAGACCGGAAGTGGCACCGATGTCGATGACATTACCGAAGGTTGATGCCTCTAGCTGCTGCCTCGCATGGCCATGGCAGATGCAAGTACCACAGACACCAATGCACTCTGTTATATGAGCCCCATCAAAAGCTCAGGAAGCAAGGCCTGGAAGCGCTCATCAAGGGCTGACATTGGGAAAAGTCAGGGTCAAAGCGGGTGCCTGATCCTGGTGATGACCTATTTTTGGTAACAAATTAATTTTTGTAAATCTGCTTTGTATCTGCCATATATAACTGTTATTTTTCTACCTAATAAATAATAACATATTCCACCTGTGGCATTCTTCCTTTCATTGGTATAGCCAGCTAGCCAAGAGCCAATTAGGTACTGTCATTCCCCTGGGCAAACCAGTCCATAACAACTGCTTTTGTGTGTGATTATCTGTTATAAAAATACCTTACAACTGGCTTGCTAGGGACTGCACAGCCCACTTATACAGTAGGCTTATTTGAAGCTCAGTTGTTTTCAGTCTCCATCTGCTGGTAGGAGTGCATAACCCATCTGTGCCAGTCTAGAGAGATACTATGGAAAAGCACACTCCATGGAAGGTGCTCCAGGGAAGCATACTCCGGTGGTTTAGATGGCAACTTCATAAGGGAAGTTAAAACAAGATTAAGGTCTCATGGAACACGCAGAGTCTGAAGGTGATTTAACATGAAGAATTCGTTTCATGAAATGTGAAATGAGGAATCACTGAGAAGCCTTGAGGATATCAACTGGAGTGTAACAGGCAAAGACAACATTGAGATGAACTCTGATAAAGAATGTCCAAAACCTAATATGATACAGATGGTATAAGTAGTGAAGTATGGTGGTGGGAAGGCATATAGTAAGGTTGTGACCATTGGCAAATGCTTTTCATTTGAAACCATATGTACGCCTAGTGGATGGTTTTCTTGTATTTATCAGAATATTCTACCTAGGCGTTGGTAAACCTAGAGCAGAGACTATACGTTACACCATGAAAGCTAGACACTTCAGATTTGGATGAAGATGACAGACCTCATGTTGAGTGATTAAAATTGGAAATCCTTGGAGTCTGTGTGGTGGCACAAGTGCAACTACATTCTATTTAGTTTGATACAGTATTATAAGAAAAATCATCATACTTGGTTGCTTTTGCTATGAGAGAAAGGGAGGGGGTAATGCATACAGAAGAGATCAAGTCTGTGGAATCGCCAGTGCATTTGCAACGTTGTTCAGGAAGATGTGGAGTAGAAGTGAGGAAGTAGAAGTAGAGGAAGCATTGTAGAAGACAGGAAGCATTGCATTCCTGCTATTAGCAAGGAAGTCAACCTGAAGGTGTCCCCCACTTTTGCAAACTTACTGAATCTAGGGACCATGTGAGGTTACAGAACTCTGCTGAGCTTGTCGCCTATGAGGTTTTGGTTGACCCGAGGGACATAAGCAGCTTGTATTTGAATATGACTGGTTATGACAAAGTCACAAATTTTTTACTGATTCTCAGCAGAAATGTAGGAATCCCATTCTTCCTTATTAGTTGATATAAAACACTGCCCATTTAATTGTGTGTCTACATTCAAACTGATGTGCCCGAGAGCAGATAGAAAGACTCAAAGGCAAAGAAAATTGTATGGAGCTCAAAGTGGTTGATAAAGAGAGACAAACTTCTCAGAGAATGGGAGCTGTTTCTACTCAACTTGAGGTCCCACTGAGGCTGCCTTTTTCGGTTGGGCCACAATATCTGTAAGTAGATTCTGACCATGACCACTGACACTACTTCTATGTTTTGGACAAAATGAGGGCCTGCATTCTGTCCTCCAGTAGAAAGGATTTTGTGTATATTGTGTCCAGAATGGAGTCTATAAAAGAAATGTTATCTGTAGATTTCTGGAAATTGACATGAATGCCCAGACCCTGAAGGAGATAAGCTCATCCCTGAGATCTAGGGTCTGGATTTTGGAAGAGCCCACTAGAAGCCAGTTGCCAAGGTATGGGAAGGCTAGATGACTTTGCTTGTGGTGATGGATAGCTACCACTACAAGGCATTTCATGATAAGTCTTAGATCCAATGACTAACTGAATTTGAAGGACCTTGTATTGAAAATGGTCTGCTTGAAGGATCTCAGATACTTTCTATAGTTAGAATGGATTGGTGTACATATATATGCATTCATTGCCAGAGAATGTAGTAAAAGGCAGTTCATTTGCGTGGTTTAAAAAAGGTTTGGATAGCTTCCTAAAAGAAAAGTCCATAAGCCATTATTAAAATGGACGGGGAAAATCCATTGCTTATTTCTAGGATAAGCAACATAAAATGTATCATACTGTTTTGGGATCTTGCCAGGTACTTGTAACCTGGATTAGCAACTGTTGGAAACGGGATGATGGGCTTGATGGACCTTTAGTCTGTCCCAGTATGGCAATACTTATGTACTTATCCTTGAGATCCAGAGTACATAACCAATCTCCTTTCTTTACGGATGGTAGGGGAAAAAAAAGGGAAAAGTGATGTCAACAGGTATATTGGCAGCTTGTCGAGAGCTCTGTGCAGCCATTCAGCAAATCAAAATCAATAGGTATTACCTTGAGCCCCTGAGCTACATCTACCCTCTCTGAGCCACCTGACCCTGGCAATTGGCACCCCAACTGTAAGATTGGCGTCTACTGGGAGTATGAAACCACCACTTCAAAATGGACTGTATCTTGCCTCAAAGAAGCAACCTCACTTGAATTCTGGGAGACCAAAAGGATCAAAAAGGATTCTGAAGAGGTCTCATATGACTCCTGGCCCACTGGACCACCTGTGGTGCCTCAGCCATAGACCGAAGACCTGAAGATAATCCTGGGCCCAAGGACAGCTCGCACCCAATGGGCTGAGTTCCCAAGCAGCCAATATCGATGCCCCAGATTTCATAGCATCATGTTGGATATATATATCCAGCACAGTGCAATCCACTTAAGTGCAAGGGTCTGGGACCAAAGAAATACATGCAGTTAACCGGAGCGTGCACTTAACCGCTGTGAGCCAAAGAAGCTTGACATCTGATAAACACATGTATAGTACTGTTTATTATACATACAGTATACAGTCTCTGTTAACTGACGTTAGGCTTACTTGAAGTAATCAGTCATAGTCCTCTGTACACTCTTGTGTCTGTGAGTTCCATAGACTACGTCTGCCAGACGGTAAAAACTGTCATAGCACTGACATCCAATGGCCTTCAGATAGGCCCGCACGGTGTTGAGACTCTCCAGCACTCTTGCAAAAGTGACAGGAGATTGTTGAATTTCGTCAGCATGTGCCTCGCTGCTCATTTCATCATCTGTTTCATCATCAGCCGCTGCCTGCGTGTAGGCGCATATCTGGACATCAGTGCTATCGTCAGCTGTTTGTAGATCGTAATCAACAGCTACGTAGTGGTGAAACTCCTCTTCAGTAACACCGGCTGGGATGTCAATAGCCTGTTCATCTGACGCGTTTGCAACAGCTGCATCTGTTTCGTCCCTCTCCACATCCCTAACAAAGCTTGCCCGCTTGTAGCAGTTCACAATGGTTGCCTGTGTAACATGATTTCAGGCTTCTTTCTGCTTATGTAGGAAATCCAACAGTGATAGATTACAAGCCAGTTCAACAGCACGTTTATCCTTGCCAGTCTGGTCATCTATAACGCTCATCAGACGATGTAGCACAAGAGCCCAATAATGTTGTTTGAAATTGGCTATTATGCCCTGATCCAGAGGTTGGATCAGAGAGGTAGTGTTTGGTGGTAGGAAGACCACCTTGACGTTAGACAGCCTATCATCATCACTGTGTGCAGCACAATTATCACAAAGCAACAAAATCTGATGCTTTTGTGCCTGCATTCTTGTTTCTAACTTCTTTAGCCACTGCTTCCAAATTTCCCCAGTCATCCAGTCAATGAAATGCTTGGATGTTTTACTTATATATACTGTCATCTACCACATTTGCTTATTTCTGATCTGACGAAGAAGGGCAACCTTTGAAAGCTAATCAAGAAATGTATTAAGTTATGTCCAATAAAAAAGGTATCATCTTATTTTCTTTTCCATGTTTTATTTTGTTTGATTTCTATTGATTACCTTTAAAAGTGGACTAACACGGCTACCACACCTCTCTACCCAGTCATCCATGAATTTGCGTTAGCGTCATATGACTCAGGAAGTCAATTAACATTCTTGAAGCAAAGGAGCTGTTTGCTCTTTCCAATGACGAGTGGTTCCAACTTCTCACTCCCATCCATATTGCAGCAAAGGAGGATCGTCAGTCTGTCCTTTGACGTTTTACCTCCTGTAGTTTCGACTTGTTTGAATGCAAGTGTTCTATCAGGAATTGCTTGCCAGTAGAGACCGTTTTCATCAGCACTGAAAATGTCACAAGGTGCAAACTCGTTCAAGATGGCAGGAAGAACTGAAAGAACCCAATTTTCAGCATCAAAGTCATCAGCGTCTTGTTTTTCACCATGCTTTCTTGAATTTTATGTTGTTCCTCTCCTTCCATCTTTCCAACCATCCAACAGTGGCTTTGAATTCAGTTAGTCCAAGACTTTCAGCTAGCTGATTAGCTTTCTCGATAAGCAGTGGACCACTGACAGGAAACTGTCTGCTCCTGACTTGAGAAAACCACTGAAGAAAAGCATCTTCTACCTCCTCAGCTTTTCCTGCCCGTTTTCATTTCCAGTGTGGATTTGCCTTGTTTTGCCAGTCTTCCAGAAGCTGGTCTTTCTGCTTCAAGATACGTGAAATTTGACTGGGATTGACACCATATTCTTTAGCAATAGATTCTTGTCTTTGTTTTCTAATTTTTTAAGAACTTCTATTCGTTCAGCCAGTGTTAAAGTTTTACAGTTGCTCGTCGACGACAACGACTCCAGTGTACACTCTTAACAACATTCTTTCGCTTATCCTGCCTCTGGCAGTTAAAGGGGCGGTAAATTTAAAATCTCGTTGTCACGCGCCAATCGGCTTCCATATTCTGTGCACGTGCTTATGTGGAGTCTTTCCTGCAAAGGAGCCCCATGCATTTTATAAGCAAATCTTGCACTAATCAGTGGTGCGCTAAACCCAAGTTTGTCCCCATAGAAATTGATGGGGTCAAAAATGGGACTGAATTACGGCATGCAGTTAAACAGAGCATGCGCTTATCCGACGTGCACTTAAATGGAGTGCACTGTATATCCTGAGTAATCAAAATTACTCTGAACCTAAACAAGTACACCAGAGGACACAGCACCCGAGCCAACCTCCCAGCAAGGAGCCGGGCTCAACAACTAGAGGGAGGCCTACTGCTGACCGGAAATGGAGAAGCCTGAACCTCCACAGCCAGAATCCAGGAATGAAGTTGGAAGAAAGGCTGGCCACTAGTCCCTAAGAAGACTGCCATCCCTTGGCGGAACCAAGCAACAGCCAACATACGCTGTACCAGTGCATATCTCGATGCCCAAAAATGCAGCACGGCTCAGCAAGGCTCAACCAGCCTGGAGACAGGAAAGCTTGACGCCCAAAAAAAGGAACATGCCTCAAGGTGCAGAGCCAAAGTAAGGCTGACATACCACGTGCAGAGGCAGAGCAAGGCTCCACTTGCAAAAACGGAGGCAAGCTCAATCTGCCAAAAAGGAGCAGGCTCCATATGCAGACACAAAGCAAGGCCCGACGTGCCAAGACGAAGCAAAGCTCGAGGTGTAGCAAGGAGCAAAGTCTGACATTCAGAGATGGAGTCAGGCCCTATGGGCAGATATGGAGCAAGGCCCGTAATGCAGCAAAAGTCCCAATGTGTGAGATGGCGCAAAGCCCAACACGCAGAACAGGCCGAGGAGAAACTCAAGTGTGAGGATGAAGAGTTACAAAAGCTGCATGCTGAGCCCCAAAAAGAGAAACAAGAACGGACAACTTTGTAAGTCGCGCTGGAGGGCCTAGAAAATCGGTCCCGGTGCTGTTGTTTATAGTTTAAAGGAATCTTGGGAGTTGGACCAATATAAAAATTGTGCCCATGAGGTCTAGGAGCTATGTACTTTTATTTTGTCCCCAGTAAATGGGGAAATGGAGGCTAAGACTGTTAACACCATTAAGTTGGATAGGGCCCATAGAAGCTTGGGACCCCAACGTGAAGGTCTTCCAAGGGATGTAATTGCCTGCTTTCGTGATTGTTTGGTGAAGGAGGCAGAGTGGAAGAGGGCGAAGACCCTTGGGGCGATAAAGGGGGATAACTGTAAGATCACTGTGTTTCAGGATTTGGCCAAGGCCACTCTCCAGCAACGCAAGGAACTCCAGGACATTACCAAGTATTTGCAGCAGTCTAGATTTCACTACCGCTGGCTTTACCTGTTTAGGCATTTACTGACTGTGGCGGGTCAATCGGGGAGGGTACACACCATTGCGCAAGCTTGGAAAGCTCTTTCAGATTTGGGATGTAAGGACCTCCCAGCTTGTGTGTCACAAGGGACATCAGCTCCAGAGAAACAAAGGCAGAAATCCACATGGCAGAAAGCCCGCCCAAGACAGGGACTCTCAGCGCAGCTGCATTCCACTATGTCAGATGCAACCACCTGAGGTTTTTTGATTGTTGTTGGGTCTGCAGATTTCTATAATTGTCACGGCATTTTCTGAGGGGGCTCTGAAAGATGGCCTTTGATAGATATACAGAATGAATGAATATGTGGCTGAAGTGTGTATGAGCATGGTTGGGGGTATGGTTACACATTTGAATGGAAAATTGGACTATGAACGGAGGGGAGGATGATATGTGGAGTATGGTAGGGGTGATTGGAGTACTTTTGTTCTGGGTGTCCGCTCTGGCGGTGACGCTCTTCCTCAGGGATCTAGCTGGTAAGTGGGGGCGATGGTCAGCTAGCAAGAGGGATGAGAAGGGTAGGTGGGGATTTGGGTGGGATCATGGAATGTTAATGGGTTACATTTTTCAGGAAAACATAGTATTGTTCATCGACAGCTGCAACGCCTTAAGTGGGATATATTCTTTTGATCCAGGAGACGCATATTCGCAAATAGGATGTCTCCCTACGTCAGCATAGAGCTTATAGTGATTATGTTCACTTTGATCCCCGAGGGGGAAAGGTGGTGGTGGGGGGGAATAATAATTTATATCCGTAAGGGGGGTCACTTTTATCAAAGAAGCAATTTATAAAGATGATAAAGGCACATTTTTGACTGTTCGGGAGCACCTCTCTGGACAGCAGGTTAGTTTTATAAATCTTTATGCGCCCAACACCAGACAGGGAGACTTCTTTGACACCATACAAAATGCATTAATTCAGTTTACACTGGGGGGGGGGGGGGGGCTACTGTGCTAGAGGGTGATTTTAACCTCTTCGTTTCAGATTTGCACCATTCTAAGGGAAGCAGTAGTTCTAACTTAGCCCACTGCAAGAAATTGCAGCAGTTGACAAGCAGCATGGATTTACTAGATGTTTGGAGACTACAGCATCCAGGACAAAAGCCCTTCCCCTTTTATTCTCATGCACACTCAACGTACACCCCAATAGCTATGATATGGTGCAGTCGCCAGTTATGGGGCAGGGTCTGTAATTCTAACATAGAAAGCATATCTATCTCTGACCATGCTCCTGTGTGGGTGGTTTTGCAGGACTTGGAGAAAAAGAGAGATGCCAAACTTTTTGGAAATTGAATTTTATTATTTATTAGGATTTATTTACCGCCTTTCTGAAGGAGTTCACTCAAGGCGGTGAATGAAAATATTTAGAGTGATGTAAAGGTGTGCAATGAGATTCGTGAGGTCATTTATAACTATGTTCTCCATAATGATACCAGGGTTGAATCGAATGGAACTCTATGGGATGCCCCCTTGCTGTTGTGCGTGGTGTGAAAGAACCGTCCCTCCCTTCGGGGTCCGCAGGATCTTGCCTCTGCCTTGGACAATCTAGCTACAAACCAGGGTTCATGTCCCAACCTCCTAGCCCACTGTAGTCCACAAGGCAGGGTTTGCAGAAATCAAACTCAAAAGAAAATCAGCAAGTCTCTTTATTTTCCTTCTGGGATTCACAGTCCAGCAGTTTCAACACAAACATAAAGCAGGCATCCAAAACACAATCCCACTGTTCTCCTTTCAGGATCACAACACAGCAGGAAAGAAAAACAACTCCCGTCCCCTGCTGCCAGAACTCCGTTTGTTCCACCTTAAGCAGTTTACAGCCCCGTACTCTCCTTCTCTCACTCCCCTTTGAAAAGGAGGAGAATGTCCATGAAGAAAAAAAAAACAACACAAGAAAAAGAGAGAACTGCTCATGGTTTCTTCCTGGTGCTTTGGCAAACAGTCCCAAAACAGTTCCCATTAAACTCTTCAGGCTTGAGCAAAACACTTTCTCACAACCAGCTTCCTCCCGCTGTGAACAGTTCACACAGGGGGAGGCAATAATCCCTCTTCAAACAGCACCTTTAACACACAGTTCATAACAGCCTGAACTCGCTTTGGGAAGAAAAAAGGTCCCACCCTTTCTTGGGTCACTCTCAATACACTGACCCTCCTCCCTCATGACCCTTTCTCTTTCCCCTTGCAACCCAGCTGCCATACCATGAGTTCACCTGCTTTTTCAGCTTTTTTCCTAAGGAATGAGCCCAGGCTGTGAGGTCCATCGGCTCCTCTGGGTTCTCCCCTCTCTCACTCCCCTCAGCCTCTTGCCACTCCATGGGTTCCTCATCCCACCCACTTTTCAGCTGTTCCTCTTTCACTTGATTACCCTCCAGGGGCCCCTCCCTTGCCTTGTCAGAGTTCTCCCCTGTGACCTGCTGGGGAAGGTAATCTCTATACCAGGGCTTGCGCCAGGGCTGCTGGGTAGTGTAGTCTTTTTCTCTCCTCCATTTTTCAGGGGGCACTAACCTTTCTCTTCTCTCTCTCTGGGGAAGTAGTAAAGGCAAGGCTCTGTTCTGTCTCCTTTTGCTCTTGAGCCGCCTTCACTCCTTCTCCTTCCACTTGCTCCACCCCTTCACAGTGGACATTTATTGAAATGGGGGGCAAGAAAGAAAAGAGAACACATAGGGAATTGGAGTTGTGCTTGCGCTTGGTTCATTTAGAGGGCTTTCATTGGGTAGGGGGTTCTGGGGATGTCTTCCAGCAGTTACGGCAATGTCGAATGTAGTTAAATAAATTGCAGGTAGAGCATATGGAGTTTTTGAGACAGCTGGTACAGCAAAAATATTTTGAATTTGGAAATAAATCTGGTAGAATGCTGGCCTGACACCTTTGTCGTCGACAGCGCCTGCACACAGTAACAAAAATTAATGGTCCAGGAGATGTGATGTTTTCTATTATTGAGATGGGGATATTAGAGAGCAATTTGTCCTGTTTTATCAGAAGCTTTACAGTAAAGGTGAGGGATCTGTAGATTCTGAGATCCAGGAACACTTGGATGGGCTCCGCCTACCTGGGCTGTCTAGTGCAGACCATGATCAGTTGGAGGCCCCCTATAGAATTGATATAATTTTGACAGTTATAAAGGGACTTAAAAATTTTTTAAGATCTTTGCTGGGGAGATCTCTAATAACGGCAAGTTTCAGTGTCTAGGAAGTGCACAGCAGATGCAAAGAATACTTGCTCACTGCACAGGATAAGCACTTGACTAGTGTGGTCTTTTCTATACCCATTCCATCACCCACAGGGAGGCCTGCAGTTCCAAACCTGGCCTGTTAAAGAAGAAGCTCCAATTTACCTTCATCTTCCCTGACGGCAGCTCTGTCAGACTGAAGAGATGCTATTTCTACAGGGTCTGAAACGCCTTCCAGCTCAGTTAGCTGTGCCTCATCCACTTGACACCCTTTAGGAACGGACCTGGAAATAGATTTAGAAGACAGAAAATAAAATACAACATTACCAGCATTACAAGTATGAAGGTCATTGCACAGACACTAGGATAAGAAGAGGGAGAAGATCCTTTACACACTAGTTGTATACTCTGATGCCACCCTCTAGGCAGGCAGCATTTAACATTTAGGCATTTTGTGCTCATCTTATAAACTCACAAGTACAAACACTTGGAAGCATGTCCATGGGCAAGAGACCAGAGTATTACTGCATTACTCAGGAGACAGCAGGCAGTGACAGATCCAAGGTAAGTTTTTGCGATCCACGATCGACCAACGGAATGCCTCACCTGGATCCCTTACCCCCACAGGAGAGGCACCAACTCACAGGAGGCCAAGCAGAAGGAGTCAGCCCCAGCCGCAAGAAGCCTGTCACACAGCATCCGAAGGTGAATACTGCGGGTCATTCGTCAACTTACCACAGAGGATCCGATCCACCAATTTGGGCGAGTGGTCCCAAACAGAAGGCTAGTGCTTGCATCCTAGACCGGATTCACTGTTAAACCCACACGAAGCACTATGGTCCCCTTACCTAGCATACGTTTAAAAAAAAAAAAGTGTGCTGGGCCTAGCAACTATGGCTAGCCCTTCTAGGCTTCTCCAACATGAACTCCTCATCAGACCCAACGTTTAAGAACATACTAATCATACACGCGACCACACGTAACCCCAAACACAGTCCTACCGGGTGCTCCCCTCCACATCAACCTCAGTTCACAAAAACTGGAAACAGACCAGGACATACACACTCATCTCATAGGAAAATAGGTTATCTAAAACTGATTAAACGAGACACATCTGACTTGGTTATTGACATCACTCCAGTGCCTTAACTACATCAAAGCCATATTAGTAGGCAAGAAATTGTAATTATTGAACAATATAAACACCTCCCATGACCTGGGATTTATGTTCCTAGCTGAAACCTGACTAAAAGAAATTGATATCCCCCTTATTCCACACCTCTGTCCACAGGGCTACAAGATCCTAAACTCCCCCAGGCTGGGAAAACCAGGAGGGGGGTTGGACATAGTATACAAAAGCTTCCTTAACCTCATCCTGATCAAATCTAAGATCTCTCCAGAGATTGAGGCAATGCTATGCAACCTCCAGGACAAAACAGTCCCTTCTGACTCTATTGGATTACTTTTCTTATATCAGTCACCTGGCCCTTGGTCCAAAGCAGAACTCTATGTTATTAGAGATCATCTCTCAAGCTTTCTGTCAGTTTCCATGTGTTATCATTTTGGAAGACCTAAACTTACATATGGAAGATGATACAGATCCCAATGTAGCTCATTTCAAAACTTTGGTATCATCCTGGGAATTGTCCTTCGTGATCAAAGGCCCCACACACGAAAAAGGCCACACTCTTGACTTCTTGGGAAAGCTTCCTCCGCATCTAGTGAACGATCCTATTTGGAACCCAGTGCCTTAGTTGGATCGTAAAAGCATACATAATACTGCCTCCAGGGGGGTGGGGCCGGTCCGCCCCAGGTGCACGCCGCTGGGGGGGTTCCGCGCACCGGTCAGCTTCCTTCATTTCCATGCAACCTCTGCCCGGAACAGGAAGTAACCTGTTCCGGGGCAGAGGGAGCATGGAAATGAAGAAAGCTGACCGGCGCGCGGCACCGCCTCAGCGACGTGCACCCGGGGGGGGGGGGGGGGGGGGGTCGCGCTGCACCAGGGGGCGGGGCGCATCGGCGACCCACCCCAGGTGTCAGCCCCCCTAGGAACGCCACTGAGTATGGCGAAGAAATAAGGAACCTGCGGACAAACAGGCTTGGAAGTCCCAATTCAAAATGTATAAACACAAAATTGCAGAGGTCAAAAGACTTTACTACTCAAATCTCATAGGAAATACCCACCTGAACACCAAAGTGTATTTCAACATAATGAAAGAACTAACATCCTCTTCAATTCCTGACTCCGCAACCTTAATAAGTACACATAAGTATTGCCATACTGGGACAGATCAAAGGTTCATCAAGCCCAGCATCCTGTTTCCAACAGTGGCCAATCCAGATCACAAATATCTAACAAGATCCCCAAAAAAGTACAAAACATTTTAAGCTGCTTATCCCAGAAATATTTTCCCCAAGTCAAATTTAATAATGGTCTGTGGACTTTCCCTTTAGGAAGCCGGCCAAACCTTTTTTAAACTCTGCTAAGCTAACCGCCTTTACCACATTTTCTGGTTACACTCCACTCTTTATTTTATACACCTCTATCATACCTCCCCTCAGCCGTCTTTTCTCCAAGCTGAAGAACCCCAGCCACTTTAGCCTTTCCTCCTAGGGAAGTCGTCCCACCCCCTTTATCATTTTTGTCGCCCTTCTCTGTACCTTTTCTAATTCCACTATATCTTTTTTGAGATGCAGAGACAAGAATTGAACACAATATTCAAGGTGCGGTCGCACCATGGCCCAATACAAAGGCATTATAACATCCTCATTTTTGTTTTCCATTCCTTTCCTAATAATACCTAACATTCTATTTGCTTTCTTAGCCACACCAGCACATTGAGCAGAAGGTTTCAACGTATCAACGACAACACCTAGATCCTTTTCTTGGTCAGTGACTCCTAACGTAGCTATAATTCGGGTTCCTCCTTCCCACATGCATCACTTTGCACTTGCTCACATTAAACGTCATCTGCCATTTAGACGCCCAGTCTCCCAGTCTCATAAGGTCCTCATGTAATTTTTCACAATCCTCCCGCAATTTAACTACTTTGAATAACTTTGTGTCGTCAGCAAATTTAATTACCTCACTAGTTACTCCCATCTCTAGGTCATTTATAAATATGTTAAAAAGCAGCGGTCCCAGCACAGACCCTTGGGGAACCCCACTAACTACCCTTCTCCATTGAAAATACTGAGCATTTAACCCTACTCTCTGATTTCTATCTTTTAACCAGTTTTTAATCCACAATAGGACACTACCTCCTAACCCATGACTCTCCAATTTCCTCTGGAGTCTTTCAGATACACAATATCAACCGGCTCACCTTTATCCACGGTTGTTCACCCCTTCAAAGAAATGTAATAGACTGGTGAGGCAAGATTTCCCTTCACTAAGTCCATGTTGCCTTTGTCTCATTAATCCATGCTTAATGAGATTTTGCCTGGCAACGATGTAAGACTCACTGGTCTATAATTTCCCAGATCTCCCTTGGAACCTTTTTTTTAAAAATCGGCGTTACATTGGCCACCCTCCAATCTTCCGGTACCAAGCACGATTTTAAGGATAAATTATATATTACTAACAATAGTACCGCAAGTTCATTTTTCAGTTCTATCAGTACCCTAGGATGAATACTATCCGGTCCAGGAGATTTGCTACTCTTCAATTTGTCAAATTGCCCCATTATATCCTCTAGGTCTATAGATTTCATTCAGTTTCTCCGACTCGTCAGCTTTGAATACCATTTCTGGCACCGGTATCTCTCCCAAATCTTCCTCAGTGAAGACCGAAGCAAAGAATTCATTTAATCTCTCTGCTATGGCTTTGTCTTCTCCGATTGCCCCTTTTACCCCGCGGTCATCTAGCGGTCCAACCGCATTAATAAAACAGAGATCTTTATACAAAAGTGAACAGTTACCATAGTTCGTATCAAATCTACAATAATTCCCCAGTTACCTTCAACTTTTTTTCCAATTTTATGAAGTGTGAACCCCCCCAAACCAAACTAAACCCCTCGCCCTTCGACCCCCCTCCAATCCTCCCCACCTCCCTATACCCTTCTCTATTACTCCCTCCTGTCATTCAGTCCAGTGACATTCGCCCCTACTTCACATTCAAAAGTGGTTTCCATATCTTTTCCCACCTAGGCAAGGTCTTACATTTAACTGCTGTAAGTCTCTCCATTTCACACATGTAGCGTACCTTAGTAAGCCATCATACCAACGAAGGTACCAGGGGTGACTTCCAACTCTGCGCCAGGTTCACTCGTGCCGCCTCTGCAGGGTCCCCCTCACCAGAAGACATTCAGTCCCTTTAAGGCCGTCTGGTCGCTGCCCCAGTAGGAAGACTAATGGATGCTACTGTACAGGTCTGCCCACCCACCTCTGGAGCCGAGACTGCACACCCTTCCAGTAGGCCTTAGCCTTTGGACACGTCCACCATATGTGTCCCATAGTACCCACAGCACCACATTTCCTCCAACAACTATCCGTAACCTGTACAAACATATGATGCAAACGTGCCGGTGTGAGGTACCACCTGAAAAACACTAACTGCATTCTCTTTCATAGACCCAACCGATTCTTTTTAACAGCTTCCTGCTTTTAATATACCTAAAAACACTTTTACTATATGTTTTTGCCTCCAACACAATCTTTTTTTCAAAGTCTCTCTTTCCCTTTCTTATCAACGCTTTGCATTTGACTTGACATTCCTTATGCTGTTTCTTATTATTTTCAGTCGGTTCCTTCTTCCATTTTCTGAAGGATTTTCTTTTAGCTCTAATAGATTCCTTCACCTCACTTTTTCACCATATCAGCTGTCATTTGGTCTCCCATCCTCCTTTTTTAATATGTGGAATATATTTGGCCTGGGCTTCCAGGATGGTGTTTTTGAACAGCATCCACGCCTGATGTAAATTTTTGACCCTCAAAGCCGCTCCTCTAAGTTTTTTTTTCACAGTCTCATTTTATCATAGTCTCCTTTTTTAAAGTTAAATGCTAACGTATTGGATTTCCTAAGGACCTTAGCCGAGATTGGGTGGCAGAGCCGGTGGCGGGGATGGTGCTGGGCAGACTTTTACGGTCTGTGCCAGAACCGGTGGTGGGAGGCGGGGATAGTGCTGGGCAGACTTATACGGTCTGTGCCCTGAAAAGGACAGGTACAAATCAAGGTAAGGTATACACAACAAGTAGCACATATGAGTTTATCTTGTTGGGCAGACTGGATGGCCTGTGCAGGTCTTTTTGTGCCGTCATCTACTATGTTACTATGTCCTGTGTATACTTACTTCAAAGCTAATATCAAATTTGATCATATTATGACCACTGTTATCAAGCGGCCCCAGCACCATTATCTCCCACACCAGATCATGAGCTCTACTAAGGACTAGGTCTAGAATTTTTCCTTCTCTCGTCGGCTCCTGTACCAGCTGCTCCATAAAGCAGATCTTGATTTCGTCAAGGAATTTTACCTCCCTAGCATGTCCCGATGTTACATTTCCCCAGTCAATATTGGGGTAATTGAAACCACCCATTATTGTGTTGCCCAGTTTGTTTACGTCCCTAATTTCCTTTAACATTTCTACATCCGTCTGTTCATCCTGGCCAGGCGGACGGTAGTACACTCCTTTCACTATCCTTTTCCCCTTTACACATGGAATTTCAAGCCACAAGGATTCCAAGATGTGTTTTGTTTCCTGCAGAATTTTCAATCTATTTGATTCAAGGCTCTCCTTAACATACAATGCTACCCCTCCACTAATTCGATCCACCCTATCAGTACGATATAATTTGTACCTCGGTGTGACAGTGTCCCACTGGTTATCCTCCTTCCACCAGGTCTCAGAAGATGCCTATTATATCTAATTTTTCATTTAGTGCAATATATTCTAACTCTCCCATCTTATTTCTTAGGCTTCTGGCATTCGCATATAGACATTTCAAACTATGTTTGTTGTTCATATTTACATCATGCTCAGTACTTGTATTAATTTGCAATCTTTTGTCTGACTTTTATTTAAGGACAACTGATCTACTATGGTCTCTTTTGCAACCTCACTATCGGAACACCCATCTTCCCTGTTTTGGTGATATCTTTGAAAGATACCTTATCCAGAACCATGCACTTTTGAGCAACTGTTGGCCTTCCCCCAGTTTCTAGTTTAAAAGCTGCTCTCTCTCCTTTTTTAAATGCCGATGCCAGCAGCCTGATCCCACCCTGGATAAGGTGGAGCCCATCCTTTTGGAATAGGCTCCTCCTTCCCCAGAATGTTGCCTAGTTCCTAACAAATCTAAAACCCTCCTCCCTGCACCACCGTCTCATCCAAGCATTGAGACTCCGGAGCTCTGCCTGTCTCTTGGGCCCTGTGAGTGGAACGGGTAGCACTTCAGAAAATGCTACCCTAGAGGTTCTGGATTTGTGCTTTCTACCTAAGAGCCTAAGGAGAAATTAGACCTTACCTGCTAATTTGCTTTCCTTTAATCCCTCCGGACCGGCCCAGGATTGGACTGATGGGTTGTGCTCGCCTACCAGCAGGTGGAGACTGAGAAAAAACTCTGACTCTAGATAGCCAATAAGAGCCCTGGTCATGTGACCTTAGCCTCAGTATTTGAATAACAAAGCAGAAAGGAAAGATCAGACCTATCTTCTGTGCCATGAGGAATATAAGCAGCCAGAAAGCACTAGCAAACAAAACGTGCTTATCATACGGCGGAGCCGTGATCTTGGGCTCACCAACAACTCATTGTAGAGCTGAGGTATGGCCAACTATGTACAGATTTATGAGCATATAAATATACGAATTTATTTCATTGCGAAAAGATATAAACAGGAAAACTTGCAGAATATTTAAGATATAACCTTGTAACTTGTAGAACCTTTAAGCATTTTCTTAAGACTAACTCACAGAAATCGCTCTGTAGACGACAGTTTAAAATCTGTACACAGTAAAGTGTAATATATATATTCTGAAAGATACCACGGGAGGGGCCTGGGCCGGTCCGGAGGGATTAAAGGAAAGCAAATTAGCAGGTAAGGTCTAATTTCTCCTTCCTTAGCATCCCTCCGGACCGGCCCAGGATTGGACTGATGGGACGTAACAAAGCAGTAGTCCTAAGGGAGGGACCCCCGCAAACCAGCGGTGAGCACTCTTGATGCGAAGATGGCCTCCTGACGACACTGAACATCCAGCCTGTAATGCTTAGAGAACGAATGAAGAGAGGATCATGTCGCCGCCTTACAGATTTCCGCTGGCGGCACCAAGGAGCACTCTGCCCACGAGGCTGCCTGTCCTCGAGTAGAATGAGCTTTAACCGTCTCCGGAACTGGTCTGCCCGATAACAGGTAAGCAGACGCTATCATCTCCTTAATCCAGCGAGACAAAGTTGCCTTAGAAGCTGACAACCCTTTGCGGTGACCCGCAAAAAGAAGAAAGAGACAGTCCGAGCGACGGAAGTCTTCAGTAACCGCGAGATACCTTTTAAGGACTCTCTTAACGTCCAGAGTACGCAAGTTCCGCTGCTCCTGTGTTCCTGAGGCCGATCCCAGTACCGGGAGAAAAACCGACTGGGAGAGATGAAAACGAGATAGCACCTTAGGCAAAAAGGAAGGAACTGGCCAAAGGACCACGCGCTCTTTAGAGAATTCCAGGAATGGAGATCTACAGGAAAAAGCTTGCAACTCTGAGACCCTCCGAGCAGATGCAATAGCCACCAAGAACAGCGCCGTAAGCGTTAAATCCTTCAAAGAACAAGCTTGTAAAGGCTCAAAAGGAGGTTTTGTTAGAGTCGTGAGAACCAGATTGAGATCCCAAGATGGAAACACCGCCCTGACCGGAGGACGAAGAAGACTTACCCCCTTCAAAAAACGGACCACATCGGGAAGGCTGGCGACAGACTTACCCCGAATGCGACCTCTGAAACAGGAGAGAGCTGCCGCCTGCACTTTGAGTGAAGAAAGAGAAAGTCCTTTATCAAAACCTCGCTGCAGAAAATCTAACATCTGAGCCACGGACGCCCGGAAAGGGACAACGCCCGCCTCTGCACACCAAGCCTCAAAAATTCTCCAAGTACGAATATAGCTCAGAGAGGTGGAACGCCGACGAGAACGAAGCATGGTGGAAATCACAGGTGCTGAGAAACCCCTCTTAGCTAACCGGGCTCGTTCAAGAGCCAAGCCGTAAGACAAAATCGAGCCGGATCTGGATGTGGTACTGGTCCTTGCACCAGCAAGTCCTTGTGCACGGGAAGCTGAAGAGGAACCACTGCCGACAGACGTTGGAGATCTGCGTACCAAGGACGCCGAGGCCAGTCTGGAGCCACCAAAATCACTGGCCCCTCGTGTTCCTCGATCCTCTGTAGGAGACGACCTATTAGAGGCCATGGCGGAAATGCATAAAGAAGACCGGAGGGCCACTGCTGTAACAGAGCGTCTACCCCTGCCGCTCTGACATCCCTGCGGCGACTGAAGAACCGAGGGACCTTGGAGTTGAGCCCTGAGGCGAACAGATCCAGAACTGGAGTGCCCCAGCGTTGCACTATGCAGTGAAAGGCCTGATCGCTGACAGCCCACTCCCCGGGATCCAGAGTGTGTCGACTGAGAAAGTCTGCCCGCACATTGTCGACCCCTGCTACATGCGAGGCTGATATGGCGGAGAGGTGAACCTCCGCCCACGCGAGGAGACTCTCCGCTTCTCGATACAAGAGACGACACCTCGTTCCTCCCTGGCGGTTGATGTAGGCCACTGCCGAGGCATTGTCTGAGAGGACTCGTACCGCCTTGCCTACTAGGAGATGACCAAAGTGCTGCAGGGCTAACCGAATCGCCCTGGTCTCCAAGAAATTGATGGATTGAGCTGCTTCCAGCGGGGACCACAGCCCCTGGGTCCACTTGTCCAGGCAGTGAGCTCCCCAGCCCCGGAGACTGGCATCTGTTGTTAATGGAATCCACCGAGGAGACTCCAACGGCATTCCTGCCGAGAGATTTTTCATCCGTAGCCACCAGCAAAGAGAGCTGCGTTCTGGATGACGGAGTAACAACTTCATCGTGAGAGGATGTCGCTGAGAAGACCACCGGGAGAGCAGGGACCACTGAAGAGACCTCATGTGCAATCTGGCCCAGGGCACTACCTCTATTGTTGCTGCCATCGAACCGAGAACCTGCAGATAATCCCGAGCCGACGGGGTTTTCTGATGAAGTAATCCCAGAACCTGAGACCTGAGCTTCAAGACTCTTCCCTGCGGGAGGAAAACTCGACCCTTCTCTGTATCGAAGGTGACTCCCAAATACTCTAGCGACTGAGAGGGAACCAACCGGCTCTTGGCCAGATTCACTACCCAACCTAGGGACTGCAAGAAAGCTACCACTCGCTGAGTGACCTGACAACTCTCCTGATAAGACTTCGCTCTGATCAACCAGTCGTCTAAGTAAGGATGAACGAGGATTCCCTCTTTCCTGAGAGCCGCTGCCACCACTACCATAACCTTGGTAAACGTGCGTGGAGCCGTCGCTAGACCAAAGGGCAGAGCTCGAAACTGGTAATGCTTTCCTAGGATGGCAAAGCGCAAGAACTGGTGGTGAGCCGGACATATCGGGATATGCAAATAAGCCTCTGTGAGATCTAATGCTGTTAAATACTCTCCTTGGCGAACTGCCACTATGACGGAGCGAAGAGTTTCCATACGAAAGCTTGTGACCTTGAGCGCCCGATTGACAGCCTTGAGATCTAAAATTGGCCGAAAAGCATCTTCTTTCTTTGGGACCACAAAATAAATTGAATAGCGACCCCGCTTCTGCTCCGAGGGAGAAACTGGATAAATTGCTTGAAGATCTAAGAGCCTCTGCAGAGTCTCCCGAACCGCCCGCTCTTTGCAGCGAGAGCGACAGGGGAACTCCAGAAAGGCTTCTGAAATAGGCCTTGCGAACTCTAAGGCATAACCGTCTCGAACAACGTCCAAGACCCACTGATCCGAAGTAATGTGGACCCACCTCTGATAGAACTGTGAAAGACGAGCTCCCACAGGGACCAGTGGAGAGTCCTTCGCACCTTCATTGGGAAGCACGAGACGGGCAGCGAAAATTTGCGGAAGAAAATCTACCTGCTCTTCGGTAACCCCGAAAGGACTGAGTTCTGTTAAAAAATCGAGACCTCTGCGTCTGAGGACCCCTATCAGATAGAAATCTACGGAAAGGACGAATACCACGACGACCAAACAAAGCACCCCGACTAGGCAACCGAGGCCTATCTTCCGGGAGACGAGGAACTTTAGCGTCACCTAGAGACTGCACCAACTTATCCAATTCCTCTCCAAACAAGAAAGAGCCCCGAAAAGGGAATCTACTTAACTTCGATTTAGAGGCTGCATCCGCCGACCACCCTTTCAACCAGAGGGAGCGACGTGCAGCGACCCCCAAGGCCAAGGACTTAGAAGATGCCCTCAACAGATCATATAGGGCATCGGCTAAAAAGGCAGAGCCCGTCTCAATCTTGGCCACTTCTACATCAATAGCACCTAGATCATCCGAAGATCTATCCAAAACTCTTTCCGCCCAACGAAAACAAGCTCTGGCCACCAAAGAATCACAGATGGCCGCCTGTACTGCCAGAGAAGAAACATGAAAACTATTCTTTAGAAGAGTGTCTAGCCTCCTATCCTGAGCATCCCGCAGAGCAGTCCCTCCATCCACAGGGACCGTATTGCGCTTAGTAACCGCCGAGACCACGGCATCCACCACGGGAAGCTTAAGCAGAGCTCCATCCGCCTCCGGGACAGGATAAAGCCGATTCATAGATTTGGAGAAACGAAAAACGGCATCCGGGGCCTCCCATTGTGCCTTAATAACCTCCCAAATATCCTGATGCATAGGGAAAGTTTTAGAGGAAGACCTAGATCCCTTTATCAAAACATCAATCTTCCTCACCTCTGAGACAGGGAGCGGATCCTCAAAATGCAACGTTGAGGCTACCATGGAAATAAGTTCCTGCAAGTCCTCCTTGTGGAACACTCTAGCCACCGAGGGATCCTCCCCCTGTGACAAGGGCACTGAGTCTGAATCCAAGGAGGGAAAATCCTCCCAAGAAGGATCTGCTAGGTCCTGAAGACCCTCTTCTTCCTCTAAAAGGGGCATATCCAGATCCTGGTGAGAAAAAACATCCAACTGTGAGTCCCAATCCCTAGGTCTCTTGGGAGGGAGAACAGAGCTAACAGGATCCCCTGGCGCTGCTGCTCCTGCCTTGTCCTTCTGCATAAGAAAAGCGCGGTACATCTGCAGCACAAACTCAGGAGGAAATCCCCCTGCCTGAGTGCCTGCAGCCTGCACCATCGCCCCTGATTCTGGATTCCCTAAGGCCCCTGAAGTGCGGGAAAGAGACTGACCCCCCGAAGGAGAAACCGGAGGAGGAACCAAAATGGCCGCCGTTCGCGCCAAACTTCAAGCACCACCCCCCGATACCGCGCCTGAGGCCTCCGCACTCAGCGGCAAAGATAACGAGGGAGAAGGGAGAACCGCCGCACTGGCCCCCGAAACCGACGAAGGGACGGAGGAATCATGCGCTGTGCAGTACTTACAAGCGCCGGAGGAATTAACTCCCCGACGCTGACATACAGAACATCGTTTCAACTTTTCCGACATATTGAAGTAAGACACGAGCACGCGCGTGCATGCGCCGGCGCGGTTTGCGCGGGAGCGTTCTTTTTTTTTTTTTTTTTTTTAATGCTCCCCAAGAAAAAATAGCGATAGCTTCAGTAAAATAAACAGAAATAAATTCTGGCCCCAATCAATAACTGTAAGTTCTACTTAGGCTGGCTGTTTGACTTAGAGCTCTTTTCTTTTTTTTTTTTTTTTTTTTTTAACAGCTGCCTCAAACACAGCTCAATGCTCGTTAGGTCAGAGGGGAAACAAGATTCCTCTTTTAAATTACACTGGCTGCCTCTCCCAAAGGCGAACACCTTTCCTCAGAAAGGGTGGCCCTTCCCTCTTATTTTATTTTTTTTTTTTTTGGAAGTATATATTTTTAATAATTATCACTGCACAGGAGGGAGATGGGGAGGAAGGGGGGAGGGACTCGGGACACCCGAGTGTAACACCCCAGAGGCTACAAATAATGATAAAAATCTGGGAAAAGCCTCTAATCAATACTTCTCAGGCACAGAAAAGAAGATACACAGAAAAGAAACCTATATATTATAGAAGAGACTAATGGGCCCGCTTCCTACCTGCTGGGAGACTGAGAAAATACTGAGGCTAAGGTCACATGACCAGGGCTCTTATTGGCTATCTAGAGTCAGAGTTTTTTCTCAGTCTCCACCTGCTGGTAGGCGAGCACAACCCATCAGTCCAATCCTGGGCCGGTCCGGAGGGATGCTAAGGAAATTTGGATTCGAGAACCACGTTTCCTGTCATTGGTACCCACATGTACCAAGACAGCCGGCTCCTCCCCAGCACTATCTAAAATCCTATCTAGGTGACGCGTGAGGTCCGCCACCTTCAAACCAGGCAGGCAAGTCACCAGGCAATCCTCATGTCCACCAGCCACCCAGCTATCTATATGCCTAATGATCGAATCACCAACTACAACAGCTGTCCTAACCCTTCCCTCCTGGGCAGCACTTGGAGACATATCCTCGGTGCAATAGGATAGTACTGGTGGGCAGGTCCTGGCTACAGGAGTACTTCCTACTTCACCAAGGTGATGTTCTCCTTCTAGGAGACCTCCCTCCTCCAAGGTAGCAAAAGGGCTACCAGACTGGAGGTGGGACTTCTCTATAACATCCTTGTAGGTCTCCTCTATGTATCTCTCTGTCTTCCTCAGCTCCACCAAGTCTGCTACTCTAGCCTCAAGAGAATGGATACGTTCTCTGAGAACTAGGAGCTCTTTGCATCAGGCACACACATATGACATCTCACCAGCAGGGAGATAATCATACATGTGACACTCAATGCAAAAGACTAGATAGCACCCCTCTCGCTGCTGGACTGCTGACTCCATCTTAGTATTTTTGAGTTTTTCAATAATTTAAAACTTGCTAAAGTATTAAGGATATTAGCCTAATATAAACATGTCTTTTAGTTTATATAGTATATTGTGTGATTTATTTAGTGTTTCTTTCTTAGATGGTAATGAAATGTATTTAAAACTCTGTAACAGCACTCCTTGCTTGTTACCCTAATTACAATGACGAACTATAAATGAAGAGTTGTCCTAGGGGTGGGTGGGAAGACTAAACTAGATCCTGCAGTGCCTGCTAGAGGCTGTTAATGCTGTGGTACAAAGTTCAAGTTTTAAAACTAAGGGGAAAAGACTATGGAGATTAGTTGATAAAATTTGCTTTTTTATATTTGTATTCTGCCTATCACTAACCTACAACTCCTCCTTTAAACCCCAATCTTTAAGTTCCCAAAGCACAAAGCAAAATAATGTTCACTTACCAGAGAAAAGTCCTCTTCTCTCAGATCTTCTCAGAAAGGAAGTTCAGTGGGACCTTTCCTCTTCACACAGTTTTCAATCTAAGGGGCCCTTTTCAAAACAGGCTCTTTGAAGCTAACTCGGCTAAGGGGCGCTTTTCAAAACAGGATCTTTGAAGTGGCCTAGTGGTTAGAGTGGTGGACTTTGGTCATGGGGAACTGGGTTCAATTCCCACTGCAGGCACAGGCAGCTCCTTGTGACTCTGGGCAAGTCACTTAACCCTCCATTGCCCTAGGTACAAATAAGTACCTAAGCAGCATTGAGCCTGCCATGAGTGGGAAAGTGCGGGGTACAAATAAAAAAAACCCCACAAAAAACTCAGCAACCTATGCAAATATTCTACTTCCTCACACCTTAGTTAACACCTAATTGAGGTCACTGGCCGTGCTACCTCTCCAGCAACCAAAGAACAGAAAATAACTGTCTTTTAGAACAAGATTTGAGCCTTTTCAAGTTTTTGGATGTTAAGTTTCTACCTCTAGAAAAGGTTTCAGTTTAAAACTATGGGAAAAATGCCTATTTCTAGAGAAAATTTCATTTTAAAACTATGGAAAAGGGTTGTACTCTATAGCGACTAGTTAATAATGCTTGCTTTTCTCTCCCTCTCTTTCTATTCCCCCTTAATACTAAAATAGGTCCTGCTTGCTTTTCCCTCTCTCTCTTTTTATTCCCCCCTTAATGCCAAACCCTACCCAAGACCTCGTTAACTTCTTTGAAAATAAAGTTACTCAGATTTGATCAGAACTCAATTGTCAGCTCAAAGAGCCTCAAACAAAACTTCCTAAGGAAATAACCTCCCCAAAGCAGCACCATCACAGTCAACCGACACTGAGATACCTTATCACCCATCTCTGAAGAAGTAGTTACCTCCACATTAAAAAAGCTAGTGCAATCTCAGTGCAAAGTAAATACATGCCGCTCACTCTTCTCAATCCCATCCTCCATGACCACTGGATAACTGGAATGACTAACGGTCTTCTGGAAAAAGGCAGTCTGCCTGTAGAGATGGGCACTCGGCTTAGACATGGCCATACCAGCCAACTACAGGCCCGTCGCAAGCATCCCAATCTTCACCAAGCTAATGGAATCTTATATAAGCAAACAATTCTCAAAATACTTAGATGACCACTCATGCCTACTTCTCATCCAATTTGACTTCAGAACAGCCCACACTAAAGAAACTTTACTGTTGGTCCTAACCTCATATGTCAGATCTCAATTATCACTGGGCAAGCAAACCATACTGCTGCAATTCAACATTTCTGCAGCCTTCGATGCAATGGACCACAATCTTTTAAAGCTGAGTGAAATCGGGCTGTTGGAAATAGTGTTCAACTGGTTCTAAGACTTCCTGGTTAATAGGAGCTACTGAATCCATAAAAGCAGAGTTGTCACAATTCTGAGTGCCACTTTGTGGGGTACCCCAGGGCTCCCCACTCTCATCTCTCCTCTTTAATGTGTTTGTGTCAGGTTGTTGAAAGACAAACTCCTACTATCATATACAGATGACATCTTCATGCTGATACCAGTTTGTAGCAGCCTGTCAGACACCACCTCTATACTATCTAGCTGCTTGGAGCACATTCAACACTGGGCCACCGAGACTAGATTGAAGCTGAACACGAATAAAACCAAACTGCTGCGGTTTCACACTCCAAATGTTGTAGTCCCAAGTACCTTAACCTTACCTAAAGGTTTATCTCTACCAGTGGAGAAAAAAAAATCAAAAGTACTAGGAGTAATTCTGGATTCCACACTATCCATTGAACCAATCATTTATGGCAGAAGACATTCTACAAGCCCAAACAGCTCAAACTGATCAGATCCTACTTTGACCAATCTTCTTTCACCTTGCTAGTTCAGTCACTTGTTCTCTCTCATACAGATTACTGTAATGCTCTATGCTTAGGCCTACCAACAAAATTGATGTACAGGCTCCAACTAATACACAGGCCCATCTGATACCCTACTTGAAACTACTACACTGGCTTCCAACCCAGAAGAGACTGCTATTCAAAGCTACCCATCTATTTTTTCAAGTTGTATACGTATCAACATCAGCAATGCTGACTGACATCTTTAAAGGCTTCATATTCAGGCGCTCCACTCGACTACACCACCTCCTAAAATTCAGTACTCCAAGCATGAAAAACGTTTGCTTCTTCAACTACTTTAATGCTTTATTTCCCTTCAAGATCATTTCCATATGGAATTCCCTACCTATCTCAATCCATCTGGAACTCTCCAACCTTATCTTTAGGAAAAAAATAAAAACTTTCTTATTCGATGATTAATGACCAAGGAGAAACCACATACCATCCTGCGTGTTACCGACTAACAACTAGGTGTCACGTAATATGTTTACACAGAATATAAAACAAGTGCAATATGTAATTTGTTCATGCAGATTGTAAAATTGTTCTATAACTCTTTGTGAAATGTCTTCTAAACCACCAATGTATTTTTAAGGAAAACCACCTAGCTTTGATGTGAACCACAGTGAACCCTTTTTGGGGATACAGCGGTATACAAACAAATTGAAGTTCCTGAAATTTGCTCCCTCTCTTCTGAGAACTGTCTTCAGAGACACTGGGAAGGAAGAGGGGAAGAAGGGAAGTCTTAGCTATCATATAACAGTGACGCCTGGTCAAACTAAGAATGCCAACATACCTGGGTCCAAAGAGAGTCAAAGTGTGTGACTCTTGCTGGCCAATTTTTACAGGATGTAGGAGAAATTTAAAAATGGGAGGAAACACCCTCAGCTTCTCCAGCCAAGTAGCTTCAAATGAAGAATCATGGTGCCAAAACCTTTGTAGGAATAAGTTCTGACTGAACTGGAAATAAAACAGGAGAAAACTGCCAACGCAAGATGAAATTATGTACTTGGGACTGCTTATATACCTGGCCACTACACTGGCATTGTGGATTAACACTGTTACTGTTAGAATGTAAACAACTATTATGCAAACAATACTGAGTATTGTCTGTAAAATAACTTGTCATATCATGTAATATCATTTGTAGGACTGTAATAACTGCTGGGTACCACCACAGTCCTACAATGATATTTACTTTGTGTATTGGGCTTCAGTTTTATATTTTGATATTCCAACTTTTTCAATTCCTTCGTGACCATCTCTTTGTTGGTTCATGTAACAACTAGCATCTATTTCAACAGTAAGAAAAGTTTAATATCAACAGTAAAATATTGCAACTCACCCTAAAGTGACAATGTTCCTTGTCTTTTCCATCACCACTAGGTCATTTAATTCAGACATATCATGGGCATCCAAGTCTTGGACTTCAGATAGCCTTTCCTCAACTTTACAAGGTACTGCCTCGGAGGTGTCACCATTTGCCAAGGATCTGGGAGACCCATGCCTACTGCTATGCTTGGAGCCTGCTGTGCAACCACAGGATGAGAAACGATAGATTCCAGGGTGTAAACTGTGCAATTGCCCTACATTTTATATCACTAATTTGCAGACAAAATAAAGCATACTAACACATAAGGATTCTCATATTTCTAGCTCTATGTTCAGTAAAACATTACACATGGCTGAATCACAATACCACAAGCAGCCAACAAAGAATCCCAATTTCCCTCTCCCTGAATTCTTACCCAGCTCAATCAGTGACACTCAAGTCCCTCACTCAGATCAGCACATCAGTCCCAACTCAACTAATCATCTTAAATATACATAGAAATAAGCAAAATTTGTTAAGCTCTTTTTTTCTAAATGGCAGAACCCCTAAATACAGTGTGCAACTGTATCCCAAAAATACCTCATGAAGCTCAGTGATTAGAATCTAAACCTGAAACATTTCTCTCTGGCCAGAGTGATGTCTGTCCTTTAGCAACTTGGAGATGGGTGTCGTTGGGCTCAGGCAGCTCTATGAGCTGGAAGGAGGCACCAACCCTGGCCTCCAAGCCCATGTGTTTGAAAGCAGGACTGAAGAGGACGCCAGAAAACTGGAGCAAAGATATTAGGAAAGGAAAGGAAAACAAAAATGAGGGCGTTATAATGCCTTTGTATCGCTCCATGGTGTGACCGCACCTCAAATATTGTGTTCAATTCTGGCTGCCGCATCTCAAAAAAGATATAGTGGAATTAGAAAAGGTGCAGAGAAGGGCGACGAAAATGATAAAGGGAATGGGACGACTTCCCTATGAGGGAAGGCTAAAGCGGCTAGGGCTCTTCAGCTTGGAGAAAAGGCGGCTGAGGGGAGATATGATAGAGGTCTATAAAATAATGAGTGGAGTTGAATGGGTAGACGCGAAGTGTCTGTTTACGCTTTCCAAAAATACTAAGACTAGGGGGCAAGCGATGAAGCTACAAAGTAGTACATTTAAAACGAATCGGAGAAAATGTTTCTTCACTCAACATGTAATTAAATTCTGGAATTCATTGCCAGAGAATGTGGTAAAGTCAGTTAGCTTAGCAAGAGTTTAAAAATGGGTTCGACGGCTTCCTAAAGGAAAAGTCCATAGATCATTATTAAATTGGATTTGGGGAAAATCCACTACTTCTGGGATAAGCAGTATAAAATGTTTTGTACTTTTTTGGGATCTTGCCAGGTATTTGTGACCTGGATTGGCCACTGATGAAAACAGGATGCTGGGCTTGATGGACCTTTGGTCTGTCCTAGTATGGCAACACTTATGTACTTATGTACATATCCATAGGCTGCATTTCGTAGTATGTGCAGGAGTGAAAAATCAGCTAAATGAGCAGCCTGGGCTCAAACAATATGGAGATGATGAGGAAAAGTATATGGGTAGCAGCAACCAAAACTGACAGAATTTATACATACTTGAGACAGACAGTACAGTGATAAAGGAAGGTGGGGGAAAAGAGATTAAGGAGAGGCTTGCGTGTTTGCTCTGTCCTATGGAATAAAGGAATATAACCCTCATAAAGGAAAAACACAAGCCAACATGCATAAAGTGGTATTACAACTACATCAGACTTTCAAGAAAAGTTGGAGTAACCTGCAGAATGACCATGGTTACAACCCACACATCAATAAGCATAGGGAAGCTAGATATTTTTGACAACAGCCTTTCTGTTTTGTGTTTATGTGGGTTAGTATACAACTTGGAAGCAAGAAATGGAAGGGTCTAACTGTTGGATTAAATATTGGCCTTATAATAAACAAGAAGAACACAAGGCTTTAAATGACCTACAGGTAGAGGTGATGGATTTGGCAGAGTGAACCTGCGTGGGACGCAGAGGACAGTGAAAGGAAAAGGATTGCTAGACTAAGTAAAACATTATTATTATTTGTTACATTTGTATCCCACATTTTCCCACCTTTTGCAGGCTCAATGTGGCTTACATATAACTGTTAATGGCGTTAGCTGGTTACGGTTTGAACAAATACATAGTAAGAATGAATACAAAGTGATATTGTGGTATAATGAGGTATATGTATGGTAGGAAACAGTTGGGGGGAAAGAGAGGGAAAGGGGGAAGAAGAGTCAGGTAATGTCCGTTACGGTCTTTGGTTATATTGTGTTGCAAGTGACCGGTATTTTTATGTTGGGTCAGTGGGGTATGCTCTTCTGAACAAGTCTGTCTTTAGTGCGTTCCAAAAATTTAGGTGGTCGAGCATAGTTTTTACTGCTTTTGGCAATGAGTTCCGTAGCTGTGCGCTTAGGTAGGAAAAGCTGGTTGCATAGGTGGATTTGTATTTGAGTGCTTTGCTGCTTGGGTAGTGGAGGTTTAGATATGATCGTGCAGATTTTGTGGTGTTTCTGGTTGGCAGGTCAATGAGGTCTGTCATGTATCCCGGTGCCTCACCGTAAATAATTCTGTGAACAGTTGTGCAGATTTTGAAAGTGATGCGTTCTTTGATTGGTAGCCAGTGCAGTTTTTCTCGTAGTGGTTTGGCACTGCCAAAACGTGTTTTTCCAAATATAAGCCTGGCTGCTGTATTTTGGGTGGTCTGAAGTTTCTTTATGATTTGATCCTTGCATCCCGCATAGATTCCATTACAGTAATCTGCGTGGCTTAATACCATGGACTGAATCGGGTTACGAAATATTTCCCTTGGAAAGAATGGTTTTACGCGTTTGAGTTTCCACATTGAGAAAAACATTTTCATTATGGTGGATTTCGCTTGGGTCTCTAGTGATAGGTTAGGGTCAATTGTTAATGTTTGTGGGTCTGTATATATTGTATTGGGATGAGATGATGAGACAGTATGTTTTTTCTGTATTGAGTTTTAGTTGGAATGCATTTCCCCATGAGTTCATGATGTTTAAGCTTAGTTTGATTTTGTTGGTGATTTCCGCCAGATCATGTTTGTATGGGATTTTAAAACATGTGTGTGGGGATGCTAGTGTTGATTTTAAAGTATGGGAAATTTATTTGCTCATCTACTTAAAAGTGGTAGAAAATCTAGGGAGGAAAAATCTCAGCTGGGCAGACTGGAGGGACTTACCTAATGGTTTTCAAATTGTGGAACATGATACCAAAGAGGGTCTTAAAATACCCACTGGAAATCGCAACCAGAGCTGCAACCCCCACCCCCCCCAAAAAAAAAAAAAAAAAAAAAAACACACACTGGAAAGCAGCTTCATTGGCCTTCCAGGTTCTTCATCCTATGCTGCAATTTGGCCAGGAGCAGAAGCATGAGAGGATAGATAGGGTTGAGACTGCATGAATTCTAAAGCCATTAAAATGGAATCATGGCTGGGAAAAGTTTCAGAAGCACTGAGATAATTGGTCTCTATTCACCATCATTTACTATTGAGTAGATTTTATATTGCTAGGCGCATCACATAACCAGTCTAAATTTGACCAGCTAGATTCAAGCCGCTAACTGAATCTCCTAAATTGGGGCTCCTAAATTATCCTGCTATCTTCCTCCTCCAATCTAACCACACCTCAAGAACCACCCATTTTTAGGAGGCTAAATGTAGCCATCACGTGGGAAGGAAGTTTTAAAAATAGAAGTTTAGCCACCATTTGTCTATAGTTTGACTACAAAAGTCACTTGGCCAAGAACAGACATTTTGTTCATTCATACTTATAGTTCCTAAGGTGCTGATCACGTATACAGGCTGCATACAGAGCTAAGACTACAGCAGAATTTGATTCCATACCTGTAGCTAAATTTCATTTACAAAGGTCTTTGCCTGATTTACCTTCTGAAGAATCTGCTTTTGAGCGATGATTTCCATCCCCACAATCCAGTGCTCTTCGCAAGGATAAGCTACCAGCTCCTCCTGCCCGAGAAAGTCTGGGCGAATTGCTTTTCTTACCTGAGGCTGCAAACACATTTTTATGTTTTTTTCATAATCATCACAAGATTTTTAAATTAAAGGATTTTAAAAACTCAATATTGTGGGGTTTTTTTGTAAACAACTAATTTTTCATACTATCCAGCTTATTTTCGAAAGAGACGGACGCCCATCTTCCGACACAAATCGGGAGATGGACGTCTGTCTCAAAAACAGGTATAACCGAAAGCTGAATTTGGACGGCCCTAACTGCTTTCCGTCACGGGGACGGGTGAAATTCTCGGGGGCGTGGCTGAACGGTAGCGAAGGCGGGACAGGGGCGTTCTGGGGCGTGGTTAACAGATGGACCTCCGCGCCTGATAATGGAAAGAAGCAAGACGTCCCCGACGAGCATTTAGTCCACACAAAGTTGGTTCTGTTTTTTTCACGACCAAGCTTCCAAAAAGTGCCCAAACTGACCAGATGACTACCGGAGGGAATCAGGGATGATCTCCCCTGTCTCCCCCAGTGGTCACTAACCCCCTCCCACCCTAAAAAACAAACTGTTTAAATATTTTTCCAGCCTCTATGTCAGCCTCAAATACCATACCTAGCTCCATGACAGCAGTATGCAGGTCCCTGGAGCAATTTTAGTTTAGTTGGTGCTGCGCGGGACCCATGCAGAGAGCAAAAATCGGAAGAAAAAAAAACATGCAAGTGCAGTCAGGGACGTCCAAAAAAAAACATGCAAGTGCAGTCAGGGACGTCCAAATTAAAACAATAGTAATAGGGGGATTTGAACCAGAGCAATTTTAGTTTAGTTGGTGCTGCGCGAGACCCATGCAGAGAGCAAAAATCGGAAGAAAAAAAAAAAACATGCAAGTGCAGTCAGGGACGTCCAAAAAAAAAAAAACATGCAAGTGCAGTGAGGGACGTCCAAATTAAAACAATAGTAATAGGGGGATTCGAACCAGCCACCTTCTGATTACAAGACTTGTGCTCTAACCACTGCACCACTTATTCAGTTGCTTAGACGTTCCTTCCCTTTCCATTAAGTCCCTCCAAGTTTCTGTCAGCCAATCATCGCTCATTTACCTGACATCGGTGTCAGCTAAACAAGCTGTGATTTTCTCAGTCTCCCTCTGCTGGTAGGAGGACATAACCCACGCGTCTTGACCGGTCTGGAGGGTCGTGGAGGAAGTATGCATACCACTTATTGGACAATTGTAGTAAGTCTTGTTAAACTATTGCACAGACTACTGCATTAACTATACCCAAATACACTTTGCAAATTTAAGCTCCTCCCTATCAACTTTCAGCATCACAGACCAATACCAGGCTGTGGTAGTCTTGAAGGCATTTCTACCTCTTTATTAAGCAAGTTCTTCAGAAACACGGGTAAAACCGTGTTTAGCCTTTCAAAATCTGACAACATATCTTTGAAGATTCCTCAAGCTCAGCCAGTAATAGCCACATGGATCAAATGTCAAAAAGTACATCATATGCTGGCAGATCTGGTTGGTTTACACTGAAAAGATTTACATAAATGATAGAACGTTTGAAGTGTGCACTGGCCATACATCAGTCTGGGCAAGGATCATCTGGTGCTGCTGGATTAACATGGCAGCTTCTAGGGTGATACTCAAAAGAACCTGAAAAGCAAAGTCTTTTAGTTCTAGAAATACATACCCCTGAAGTACTTAGTAAGTGCTTTTTAAAAAACAACAACATAGTTTTCTTTTACTTACAGTTTCTTACGTAAGTGGAAATGGAAGACTTGGACAGTAGCTCCATTTCTATTTCTGCCAACTTTCTGCAGCTGTCTGTCTCATGGACAGCTGTGAACTCCTGGTCATCAAGAGGAGAGCTTGGCTGCATGTCACAGGACAGAACACTGTGACTTCTCACTTCTGACAACTGGTTCTTGACATCTGCTATTTTGTCACGGACTTCAGCCATGTGTGTTTTGTATCTTTTTAACATCTTAAAATCAGGAGGTACACGCCATGCAATCTGCTGTCTCCGCTGGTCTCTTTCTTTCCGGGAATATGATCCTATAAAAAGGGGAGATAAATGGGGGGAAAAAGGCAAAGATACTATGATACACACACTTTCCAATAAGTACACCCAGTTCACCTCTTTAGACCAGAGTCCTATTTTTAAAAAAAAATATTTCGGGGCAATATTCAGCTGGCAGCAGTCAGCATTTTTTAAAATACTGGATGATGTCAGCTGAATTGCACTGGGTATTCAATTCCAGCATCCTTTTTGCTGCCCTAACTTAAACCAGATAATTATCCAGGTGCTGCTGTTGAATATCAGTGGTGCCCAGGTAACTCCAAGCTCCACCTTGGACTCCACCCCCAGAGCACCCTGGCACTAAACAGATAAAACCACAGTAGTCTCCCCAGATTTTCAGAAGCACTATCTGGTTATATGCCACTGAAAAGCCAGTGATCACCCAGTGAATGGGAGATAACCAGGTATCAGCACCCTGGACGCTGGAGGAACTTTTAGAAGTTTTGGGAACCCTATGGTCAGTAAAGCCACATAGTTCAAAAGTCAGCTGCGCGCTCTATTAATCATCTAACCATGAGAACAAACTGCAGTGCTCACTTGCTTCATGTACAGTTTCAGGTTTAGATAAGAGTACAGCAAGCCTGGAAGTATGATTACTGGAGGGATAGGGAGATTGTAGGGAAGGGAATGAGGGGTTTGTGTCGAGATGTGAAGGGGGTGAAAATATTGAAAAATCTATTGTGCCTTTTATTGTTCTGTTTGTTACATTCTTTTCAATTAAAACTACATATAAAAAAAGAACAAACAGGTAGGAGCCTCTCCTACCCAGTTATCTCCCACTAAATATCAGCCCCTTTGTTTCTTCCTGTACCTGTTGTGTATAGGCTTTACCTTGCAAGCAGAATTTTGAGGACTTCAGTGGCGTAGCAAGGGTGGGGCGGTCCGCCCCGGGTGTCGGCGGGTGCTCCGTCGAGAGCCGACAGCTCTCGTCTCCTGCCGCTACCCTGCTTTTTTTTTTTAATCCATTGCTCCGACGCAGGAAGCGCTTCCCGTCTGCCCTGTGCAGGAGAAAATCGCGTCGCTGGCGTCGGGCCTTCCCTCGTTTTGTCCCGCCCTCTTCTGAGGTACCTTCCTATTTCCTCGAGGGCGGGACACAACGAGGGAAGGCCCGACGCCAGCGACGCGATTTTCTCCTGCACAGGGCAGACGGGAAGCACTGCCTGCGTCGGTGCAATGGATTAAAAAAAAAAAAAAGCAGGGTAGCGGCAGGAGACGAGAGCTGTCGGCTCTCAACGGAGGCGGCACAGGACGGGACCGGCTCGGGGGAGGGGGAAGCTCAGAGGGGAGAAGGGGATTGGGGAGGGTGGGAGAGCCTAGAGGGGTGCTCAGGGGAGAAGGGGATTGGGGAGGGTGGGTGAGCCTAGAGGGGAGAAGGGGACTGGGGGAGGGGAGTGCTCAGAGGGGAAAAGGGGTCTGAAGCTGTAACTGGGGTCTGACAAGGGGGCAGGAGGGAAAATGGATCCATGCCTGGGGCAGGTGGGAGAATGGGTCTGGGGCTGAAAAAAGGGGATGCTAGGCATGTGGTGGATGAAGGCGGCTGAAAAGAGCGGGCAGAGAGAGAGGGGACAGACCCTGGATGGAAGTGGGGAGTGTGAGGGAGGGCAGACCCTGGGTGGATGGGAGAGGGAGGGCAGACGGATAGAAGGGGCAGAGAGAAAGGGCAGATGGTGGGTGGAAGGGGGAGAGAGAAAGAGGGCAGCCTGGGGCAAATGGTGGATGGAAGGGGCAGAGATAGAGGGCAGATGTGGATGGGAGGGAGATGGCAGACTGGGGCAGATGGTGGATGGAAGGGGCAGAAATAGAGGGCAGACAGTGAATGGAAGGGGCAGAGAGAGAGGGGAGACAGTGGATGGAAGGGACATTAGAGAGAGCAAACACTGGATGGCAGAAAGCGAAGACAGATGCTGGATGGAAGGAAGACAGTGAAAAGAAGATGAGGAAAGCAGAAACCAGAGACAACAAACTGTAAATAAAATATATATTTTTATTTTTTTTGCTTTAAGATATAGTATTGTAGCTGTATTAATAAATGTTAATAGAACATGTAAATAAGGTAATCTTTTTATTGGACTAATTTTAATACATTTCGACTTAACTTTCAGAGAACAAAACCCCCTTCCTCAGGTCAGGATACGATACTGTAACAGTACTATACTGTATTGACCTGAGGAAGGAGATTTTGGCCTCTGGAAGCCAAATGTATTAGTCCAATAAAATGGTATTATTTTATTTTCTGTATTTGTTTTATTTCTATTTGTTAATTTGTAAAGTGGTGATTGGTATTTGTTAGTTTTTTCAAATTTACATCTGCTGTCTTTATATTTTGCACAGTACTAGGGGACAGTTTCTGTTTCTGTGGTGTTGCATTGTATGCAGAGTCTGGCATCGGGGGTTCAGTTTAATTTTTGTCTAAATAGAAAGTTTATGATTACTTATTCTATAGTGGATTAGGATGTATCTGTGTTTGTGAAAAAGACATGGCTTTCGGTTGGCATTGACTGTGCAGGATTGATGATCTGTACTAATCTGTCTGTTTTCGTTTTACAATAGGTGAATTCTAGTGCTCACTGTAGTGTTTAAGATGCTTTCCTTTTCCTTGTGTGACTCGTACAAATTACTGTTTATGGTATGGTAGAATTGCTCTATAGGTCCTGAGTGTTTTGTATTCTCGGTATGCCTAGTACTGGATTTGGGGGGGGGGGGGGGGGGGGTTAAAAAAATGACCGGCCCCGGGTGTCAACTACCCTAGCTACGCCACTGGAGGACTTTATCTCTGAGCTTTAGAGACTAACAGGACATCATTTATAAAAGCCCATCCTGTTCTTAAAAGAGTAGATTGCAAGTCACAAAAAGCACATAACTATAACATGTACCACCACAAGATAACTTCCTAAGCATATGGGGCAGCATCACTCTATCTGCATTACCCACCCATTCTACATCAAAAAGTCATTATACCTAACTTCCAGAATCTGCCATTTTACCCTACATCTTTGAGCAGAGTAAAGTTCTTTCTAGAGCTACTCAGTAGCTCATCTCAGGTGCTGATTTCAGAATAATTCCTGGCTTCCTTCCAGACTTCCCTGGTGACGTAAGGTGTACTTCCAAGCAAATTAAAGTATTTCTTTCAAAGAATGGGGATAAATTAGCAACAGCATCTGAATTTCTAAACTAGCCCTTGAATTGATACTCTCTAAAATCATTTCAAGAACACTAGCTGAACAATGCAAGCATCTCAAACGAAACCCTGGAAAACAATGTGAGTGCTTATAAGTAATAGAACTGGGAAACAGAATCCATCTCTAACCTTTGTAGAGGCAAACTTCATTTTGCCAATGTAAGGAGCCAAAAGGAACGGATTCAAATCCCTTGCTACACTGTAACAGCTGAAGAATTAGAAAGTGCTTTACTAATTAAAGATTAAATACATGCATACTCAATAAAATGTAACACACTAGCAGCATTTGCCTGCAATATTTATTTTACTTTTTTTTTTTTTTGTTTTAATAGAAATAAAAGGTCTGACAATATGTTGTAATACCTTTCTGCTGGACAATACACATCTGAGACTAGCTCCAAGAGCTATGCTCCTCCTTTTTCAGACAATGAAATGAAGTTTGGTGACCTTTTATTATTTTTTTTCTTTACCAAAGCTACTGTTCATAGCAAATAAAGTTAAGGAGTTGGTCTTAACTGAAATAGAGAAGAGCAGGAATTTGTTCCCATCCTGGAGTCACTTGGCCAATCAATTTTTTCATCATCCTCTAATAGCAGGAAACCCCATACAATGAAAAATGATGGGGACAAACTTTGTCCCTGTGTCACTTTCTACTTTGAAGCCTGTTAATAAACTGGACTATTATTTATGTTTAATTGATGCAGACGACAATATTTTCATTTTTTGGAAAAACAAGCAAACATGCTGGCCACAGCTAGCAAAATGTGCATGGAGGATCCTGTATATTCCTGCTACCAGCACATCTTCTAAAAAGACATCTTCTAGTGCAGGAAGGACTGTGGAAGACAGGAGAGCTGCACTGTTAATGACTTCTGAGTCATCTACAGATTAAAAAATCATAACAAGTGCTCCTTAGGGCACATTTCTCAACTCTAGGGCATACAGAATGGGTTGTATTTTGTACCCCTGGACAGTTTAACAGGGCAGATTAGGATTTCTTGGGATAGAAGTCAACTATTGTTGGGGTTCGAAGGGTAGAGGGTGGTGGTGGTGGGCAGGTTTATTATAGATGCTCATTGTTATTGTTTTCTATCTTTAAACCAGTTTTTAATCCACAATAGGACACTACCTCCTATCCAATGACTCTCCACTTTCCTCTGGAGTCTTTCATGAGGTACTCTGTCAAAAGCCTTTTGAAAATCCAGATACCCAACATCAACTGGCTCACCTTTATTCACACATTTGTTCACCCATTCAAAAAAATGTAGTAGACTGGTGAGGCAAGATTTCCCTTCACTAAATCCATGTTGGCTTTGTCTCGTTAATCCATGCTTTTCAATATGCTCTGTAATTTTGTTCTTTATATTAGTCTCTCATACTCCTTATACTTGCTTGCTGCTCTATTAGGGAAGTCCATAATACCTGAAGCTGTCATACAGCCTGGTATCCACTGTCACTTTAATTTCTTAGAGGGGTGAGATGGGGTGAGTAACCCCTGGGAGATGAAGGAAGGGTCGTGCCTTTATCCCTCCAGTGATCAGCTGCTCAATTAGGGCATCGTTTTGTAACCTTAACGTGACTGAAACAGGTCTAGATAAAAAAAATAGAAGTCCTTTTTTGCCTTGGATGTTTCTTCCCCTTCCATTTTTGCTGAAAGGTCCTAAATTTGGGCTCTCCCTAGTCCTGCCGAAAATACTCCTCCAACACGCCCTTTTGCTATTTGGATGAATTGCAATGTAAAACGTCTAAATTCTGCCTTTCAATAAACTGCTCAACCGAAAAAGCATGACAGAAATTTAGGAAGCATCTTTGAGGATTACCATAGTCAAAAGATTCCCATTCTTGGCTAATACGTATTCATTTTGACTGCCATTTTACCTAAAGATAAATTAACACACTTCTTAAGATAACCATGGACTATACTGCCTAAGAGGAATTTAAAATATAGAGAAAAGTAGATTGTTTGCATTTGTGCTATCTGTATTGTGTACCTGTAGCTTGCAGGAGTGAAACGGGAGGGCGAGGCTGTAGACCCAGAATATTTTCCACACTACTTCTGTCCTTTAGATCCAACAAATGGATTAAAATCAGGGGATCCAGATCCAGTAAACTGTTGCAGGCTGAGGAACTTCCCCCACGCCTCGAAGCTCTGCCACTTCCATTTATATACACATGGTTACTCGCTTTAGATGGGGAGGGGGGCATTGGGGAAAAAAGAAAAAAAGAACTCTCAGAACTATACATATATTTAAGATAATAGACACTTTATTTCTAACAATTTATTATTTTTTGAAGATACAAATTAAAAAATAAAAGTTTCAGGAAATGACAAAAATCAGCTATATTCCTTGATCCACTATTGAGCAAAACCATAGCAAATTCTTATTTTAAAGCAGTTCAGCTTGAATGAAGTTTGTTCTCACTTCAAATAAGTGTGTAATAAAGTATTTGCATTTTCATTAGGGGATAGCAATGTTATTCGGGGAGGGGGGGGGGGGGGGGGGAAACGACTTTATTGCACTTTGCCTCTATATTAGGGTACCAAGGGTAGGCAAACTGGTATGTATGCCCCTCCCCCCCATCTCACCACAACATGACCTCCCTGTGCCCCTCCCCCCAGCTCCTGTCTATGCTGGGTTTGTAATCAAAATGGTTGCTGTGACTTCCCACAGCAGTTCAGAAGACAGATGTGGGAAGTCAAAGCTGCCATTTTGAGACTGGAACAAAGGAACGGCTCCTATCTATGCAGGTTCCAATCTCAAAGTGGCTGCCACAAGCTGCCACAGGAAGTCGTGGCTAAAGGTCAACTGAATTTTGGTTTTGGTTATGGCTGCCTGGTTTGGTTTTAGCCATCTTACAATACCTGGTAATCTGGGGGTGTAGTTTGGGCAGGAGCGATCCCCAGTTACTCTTATACATTCCAGCTGTGCTCTCAAAATGGCTGCCACAAATGGGGCATCACTCCTGCCCTGACTATACTACTAGACCACCAGGAATTGTAAGGTAGTCCCGGAGGGGGGGGGGGCCTACTCATTTTCTATTCTTTTTTTTTGTACTGCGATAGCAAATAACGCAGTTATGATTTCACACAATAGTTTACATGCTAAATACAGTGCTCAAAATAAATACTTCGATATAAAATTTTAGCAGGAATTTAAATCTATACGTTTGGGATAAGCTCATTAGGAATCAGCCTCTGTGGAGTCAGCTATCACTCCAAGTGTGGTGCAAAATCAGTCAGTGTAAAAGCACTGTGGCTTTTAATTTCAGTTTTCATTTGCTACATTCCATGTGTGTTGAGGCTATTTTGCTTGGAGTAAAAATATGGTCTTTCATTATTTAAATTGTTATATTCTGGCTTCAATACTGTGAGTTTAGCAGAGGGATAAAGACTGCATGCTCTGACAATACCCAGCAGCTCTCACTGCTTCACATTCACACAAACAAACAAACAAGTTTTTGGTTTCAGCTTCAGCTGAAACCAGGTGGAGTTTTGGCTGAACTTTCAGTTTCAGCCAAAAATTGAAAAAAGCAGTTTCAGTTGGCCTCTAGTTGCAGCAGCCATTTTGATTCTGAAACCAGCATGGGCAGGAGGAAATGAGGATGGTTCCTGCTCCAAAGTCACCAGACCACCATGGCTTTTAAGGTAGGCTCTGGAATACCGTACAGGTAGGAGCGGGGGGAATCTGTGATCAAGGGGATGCCCACCCATCGGCAGCTGTAAAAAATGCAGTAGGGAAAAGGTACCATACGGCTCAAAAAAAGCCCTGAATATGTGCAAGGTCAACTGTCAGTTGCAGGTTTCCCCTGCTCTGTAGTTGACCGTATCAAGGCCAACAACCCCCCTCCAGCCAGGTTTCACAATCTCCTTTCTCCCCTCCTCTAAATCTAGAGCCAGTCAAGTCAAACATTTAGTAATAGGCTATGACATTTTTTTTAAAGAAAAAAAAGTATAAATTATTTCTTACCTACTAATTTTCTTTCCTTGATTCCCTTTAGACCAATTCAGAACTTTGGTTTGTGTTGTGCTGCCAGCAGGTAAGACTGAGAACTACTGACCTACGCTGTCATCACTTAGCAACCCTGTACAACCCCCTGGCCAATCAGTATTTATCCTAACAAAGCAGAAGAGTAAAGGCAACTAAAAGGAAAAACTCCCTTAAGAATTAGTGAACCACTCACGAAGGATAAAACTCTCCAGACCAGAAGGAAAAACAAACTAGCCAAAATCAAAATATTTATGGTTCAGGGGATACCAAACAAACTGATGCTAAGAACCACGGGTGGGTTCTGGACTGGTCTAGAGGGACTCAAGGAAAGAAAATTAGCAGGTAAAAATTAATTTACCCTTCCTTATCATCCCGTCAGCCCAGTCCAGACTCTTAGGATGTACCAAACTAGTACCTACTGAGGGTGGGACACTGAAATCCCTGCTGCTAACACTTTGGTCCCAAGGTTTCATAACTTCGAGCTTCAATATCCATGCAGTGACAGGCTAAAGAATGTATGCATTCCCAGGTTGCCACTTTGCAAATTTCATTAGAAAATACTAAGGAGTGCTCCACCCAAGAAGCAGATTGACCCCTTAGAGAACAAGCTTTCAAAACTTCTGGAACTGGATGACCACAAAGAATATATGCAGCAAGAGCCTCTTAAACACATTGAGCGATTGTCGCTTTTGATGCTGCTTCCACTTTAGGGTTTCACAAAAAAACAAAGATCTTATCTGATTTTCTTACTGCCTCTATACTCTTCAAGTACTTTACTCCTGGAGAAATTCTGCAAAACTGTGCAGAACAAAATTTGCGCAGAATTCCGCACAGGTAATAATAATAATAAAATTTATTCATAACCTGCATCATCATGACATTCTAAGTGAGAAACAAAATCACATACATAAAATATTACAAACAACAAAGTAACAAATAGTTGTCAATTCCTTCTTAAATTTTGATAAATCCTGTATCGTGCAAAGTTCAATAGGTAATGTGTTGCATAATTTTGGACCTAGGTAACAACACCTTTGGACACCCACCGGTACAATAATAATACAGTCCACACAAACCGAGTGGGAAAATAACTTTAAGTGCAGGTGACACTTTCAATACTGAAAATAATATACAGGGTTGAAAAAGAGACCTCAGACGCCTGTGCTTTTTTGTGCTGTTATATAACAATTACAGCACAGTACTGACTTCAAACATCGGTCTCAATTTTCTAATTTATATGGTGATGCAATGAAATCTTAGTGCATTAAAACATCAATATGAAAAACATGTCGTTTTTTGTAACTTATCTTTTGAGCAACTGCCGCAAACTGTTGTTCAAAAGATAAGTTAAAGTTATTTTCCCACTCGGTTTGTGTGTACTGTATAATTTTGGACCTGCAATATAAAAAATGGAGGATCTCTACTCTTCCATTCATACCAGCCGAAAAGATGGCATATCAAGGAGATATTTCTGAGAAGACCTTAGAAGGTGTGCTGGTTGGTAACATCTCAAAGCACAGCATAACATAGGAGAGACATGGTAACAAACAATAAAATCCTAAATTCAATACATCTCATAGGTAACCAATGCAAAGATTTAAAAACTGGAGAAATATGACTAAAGCAAGAGGTACCTATCTGTAATCACTCTAGCTATAGAATTTTGGGCGACTTGAAGCACGGTAAGGGAATTCTTCGTAATGCCAATAAAAAGACCATCACAACAGTCCAATAACGGGCACACAACAACTTGGACTATCTTACGAAAATTTAAATCAGTGACATAAGGCTCAAGGCGCCTAACCTCAGCTTGTAGAAAATTTCATGAATCACATTCAAGACTTGCTTTTTCATCGCGAGTGCAGAGTCCAGCTGGACTCCAAGATCCCTAATCTCATTCAGAATTAGAATCTCAACCGAATTCATTTTAAATGAACTGGGAGCAGCAATGTCAGAAGAGCAAGACAGAAACAAAATTTGAGTTCTGGAAATATTCAGTTTTAAACAATTCCTCTCCATCCATTGATTAATGCTAATAAGGCATAAGCGTAACATCAAAAGAGCAAAAATTGAATATCATCCACATAGAGTTTATATTGCACACAAAGGGGCAAAACAAAAAGGTTAAAAAGGATTACAGAAAGACAAGAATCTTTGGGGGGGGGGGGGGGCACACCTGCTCTACAAGATACAATATCAGATTTATCAATGCCATCAAATACACAAAATTTCCTTTATGTCAGCAGCTGGTTTGCTCATTCTCCCTCTCCACTGCTGAGATCAAGCAGCAAAAGGAGGAAGTGAATGGCTGCACCGCGGACCATTTCCACCTCTTCTGCCAGCCCAAACCCAATTGTTTATTTGAAACAAGGGGCTGTACGGAGGCCTACATGGTTCATATGAGCTGTTGGGTCTAGACTGGTAGAGGAGGAGTGGGAAGTGCCCTGACATGTTGCTGTTCATTTCCCCCATTTCTTGCTGCACAAACTCAGCAGGGGAGAGGGAGTGTGAGCAGAGCAGCTGCTGTTGATGGCTGAGTGTGCCTTGATAATGAGAGGAGAACAGAGCAAGGTGTCCGTGCAATAGGGACAGAGCAAGGTGACTGTGTGCCATGGGTATTGGGGAGGGTGGGACAGAGAAAGGCGACTGTGTGCCATAGGGATTGGGGAGGGTGCAGAGAAAGCTGGAAGTATGCCCTGGGGTTGGGAGAGTGCAAAGAAAGCTGAGTGTGTGCCACAAGTATGCCTTGAGATTGGGAGAGGTGGCAGAGGTCGCAAAGAAAGCTAAGACTATGCCAAGGGGTAGGGGCAGAGCAAGTTGAGAGTGTGTCAGTGTGGGGGGGGGGGGGGGAGAGAGGAAAAATCAAGCATGAGGGTGTGCCATGGGGGAGGGTGGGGGACAGATGCAATTATAGCTGGGGACAGGAAGAGAAGGAATGAGAGATGAGAGAGTGTAACTTGGGGGAGAAAGAATGAGAGGTGGGGGTACTGCATGTGGGAGAAGGCTTTGTGGGACAAACAGAATTAGGGGTCTTGCTGGGAATTAGAGGGAGAGAGAACTGCAATTATAGTGAGAGGGATTCGGGGAGGCTGGAGTCCAAGGAGGAAAAAGGCAGGAGGGAATTTCAGGCCTTATAACAGGGGACTACTGCACAACAACACTAAGCTATGGAGAATTTTAAAATATGCACAGAATTTTCAAACATTTTGCACAGAATTCCCCCAGGTGTAGTACTTCACCATGTGTTCCACAACTAATTTGTGCAAAACAACTGCACTACCCTTAGTTTTAAGATCATGAAAAACAGGAAAAGAGATAGTTTGATTCAGATGGAGGGTGTCGAACTTTGCCCTCAAATATTCTAAATAGTGTAAGGTTATTCTTGGAGAAACTGATAATCTATCCCAGTTCTTGTAAGAAATGCACCTTGCTGTATGACGCTTTTGTCTAAATAAGGATGGACCAAAATTCCCTCTTAGCATAAAGCAGCTTCCATCACTACCATCACCTTCGTAAATGTACATGGTGCTGTGCCAGCCCTAAAGGAAGAGCACAAAGCTGGAAATGCTGTCCCAAGGTCATGAACCTTGGTAAGGTTGATGAGATTTCTTTATAAGGATGTGTAGGCAAGCGCCCGTTAAATTTGAAGAAGGATCTCTTCTTGCTGCACTGCCACCATCACTCTTAAATTTTACATTCAAAAAGTTGGAACCTTGAGAAATTTGTTAACTGCTTTGAGATTGAGAATCGGACAGAAGATACCTTCATTCTTTGGAACCTAAAAATAAACTGAATAACACTGTGCTCTCTCTTCTGAAAGCAGAACTGAAAGCACAGCTTCTAACTGAAGTAACCTGAATAACGTCTGTCAGACTTCTGCTATTTTTAAGCAAGAACAATAGGGTGATTCCAAAAATGCCTTGAGATAAAAAAAATGCCAGAGTACAACCGTCCTAAGTAACTTCTAGAACCCAAAGATCTGCGATTATCTGAGTCCACCTCTGGCAAAATGACAGTCAACCTTCTACCAAAAAGCACTAGAAAGCAGGCCGACGGACTTTCATTATGAACTCTTGGTAGTGCCTGATGATCTTACAGAGAAATCTCAACCTCCTCTATGGCTAACTTGAAAGGACCGACCTCTAAAAGGAAATCTACTGCAATGAGTAGCGCCCACTCCTCCCGGTTGGTTATCTCCTGGGCTCTTTGGTGTTTTCTAATCAAAAAAACCTCTATAAGGTAGTTTGGGACAATCTTCTGGAAGCCTAGGAACCCAGGACTCAGAACAACTTTTAACCAATTTTTCTAAATCCTCACCGAAAAGCAAAGCTCCTTTAAAAGGTAATTTACTGAGACACTTTTTAGAAGTAACAATGCAGACCAATTTATTTTTTAATTTTCATTTTCAGAATCATATATTGAACCATAGAACAATGAAAGAAATAACAACATTCTCTTTAATGCCAAATAATAGAAAAGAAGCATTAAGCAAATTACCAAAAAAGAGAAATGTTCTTTTAGACCTTGATCTTTGAAGAAGGGGAGGGGATGTTAGAAACAGAAAATTGAGAGGCAACATCCAATCAAACAAAAAGCAAAATGAGAGAAGAATACACAAATCAATGTAACATTTCCACAAGACACTTCAGTCATGAGATAAAAATAAAATTGCAGGCAACTTTTCAGCAAGAAACATTTTTAGGTGATCAGGCAACAAAAAGATATATCAATTCCCTTGATGTTTCAAAACACATTGACAAGGAAAACATAAAAGAAACTGAGCACTACACTGAAGAGCAAGAGGTCTCAAAAGCTTCTTCTAGTTCAGGAGTTCTCAACCCAGTCCTCGGGACAAACCTAGCCAGTCAAGTTTTCGGGATATCCTCAATTAATATACATGAGATAAATTTGCATGCAATACCTCCATTTTATGCAGTCTAACTCGTGCATATACATTGTAGTTATCCTGAAAACCTGACTGGCTAGGTGTTTGCAGAGGACTAGGTTGCCTTGAATTTAGCTAGCCATCAAATTATCCCAACTGACTCTGTATCACACATCTTGTTCCCATCATATATCTGCTCTTGGTCCCTTGGCCATATAGTAAGCCATACTGTAGAAAATCTTTAGCATTATATCTATGTTAGTTGAATGTTCTAATGCATGCTTATTAGGTGTATCATTAGTATTCTGCTAACATTGTATTATATTCTCTGGTATTTGAATTCCAGTGCTGTTAAATGTGTATATTTTTTATATTGTTTCATAGGAGTTCTATTATTAGGCTTCAATTTACTGTTTTTAAGTTTACCTCATTAATTGTATTTATGTTTACTTTTGGTATGCTGTTAACAAAATTGTATGTTTTATGTTAAACTGTACCTGCTGTGCACCGTCTTGGATGAATTTCTTTATAAAGGCGGTTAGATTGAGAACCCCTGTTCTAGTTTGAGTAGACTTAGTCACATCAGGCAAAATGGACGGTTTTAATCCTAGAAATAAAGCTGCTCGCTTCCGGATAAAAATCTTTTAATACAGTCTCAGTCCACCACTAAAGCAAAAGACACAATCAAAGTGGCAGGGGTGACTTCCAACTCCAATGATGTTTGCAAAACTTGTGAGACATCCAATACCTCTCTGGAGACCTTAGATGTTACTTGAACAGCTGTATTCAGTGAAGAATTTATTTTTACTGCAACATAATATACCTCTCTAAGGGTAGAAATGCTTCCAGAGAAACTTCCAAGACTTCCAGTAAATGCTTCAAAAGAGACTCCATCTTGTAGTCCTGGGACTCTTTCAACTCTGCATTCCAATCAACCAGGATAGTAGTCTTCATCACAGAAATCAATGCATTTACCTTAGACACCTCAAGTCTTTTACATTGCTGAGTTGCTATTGGTAAAGCCTAATAACCATAAACCGCTTAACATGTAAATTGGCATCTGGAACTTCCCATTCCACAGAAATGGTATCACCTGAAGAACACAGAATGCCTTGGAAGGCTTTCTGATAATCAACTAAAAGGGGGCTCAAGGAACTAGAACTGGGCTTATCCATCAAAATCTTAAGAGTGGACAAAATCTGGAAAATGAAAGTAGCCAAATCTGTCTTACCAAAAATAAAGACCACAGAAGGATTCTCTCCCAGTGGAACTTTCTCCCCCTCAAAAAGATGTCTTCCTCTAGCCCAAACTGCTGTTTTGCTGACTGTAAATCTAGCTCCTCCTCTGCTCCAGAGACTACAGAAAGCCTATCATCGGGGAGGAAGTGACGTCACGAAACGGCATGGCTGCATGCTAGCTGAGCTCCGTATAACCCGCGGAGATTTACAAGCTAAAAAGCCTGTTTCAAGCGGCGAAATTATTGCAAAACGCGAGCAGAGGAGAGCGCAACACAGCGGGATTAAACTCCCGATGCAGACGGAGACGGAGAGAGTGAATTTCTCCCGCTTCGCATTTACATCGTTGGCGCGCGGAGAAAATAAAATGGCGGCCGCAACATTGAACCGCCCGGAACGGGCGATCGCGGCAGCGGAACTTGTAGAATCAGCACCCTCAGGGGAAACACACACCAATAAAGACCAGGAGGAGCCCGAGGAGGAAATGGGTCCGGAGTGGCAGAAGTGGCTGCAGGAGATTCGGGCAGACCTGAAGGCAATGCGAAGTGAGCTGGTGACTATGGGGGCAGATCTCAAAGGTGAAATAAGAGAGCTAGGTTCTCGCCTGGAGGAGGCAGAAAATCGGCTTGATGCCCAGTCAGACGCACTCGAGACCTTAGATCAGCGAACCACGGAAAGCCAGCTAGCCCATCAGCAGGTCCTCGACAAGTTAGAGGATCTGGAGAACCGTAGTCGCAGATGCAATTTGCGGTTTCGTGGTCTGCCGGAGTCCCCTGCCTACATTGACTGTGAGGATACTATACAAAGGCTGACAAGTGATCTGCTAACAGCTGGAGGTACAGCAATAGAACCAACCGCGATCCTCATTGAGAGAGCTCACCGGGCATTCAGCTCTCCACGAGCCAATCTGCCTAAGGACATAATAGTGTGCTTTAGAGACTTTAAGATGAAGGAGCAGGTGGCAAAAGCGGCACGACAGACTCCAAATTTTAAGTGGGATACATACACAGTGGAAGTGTATCAAGATCTGGCAGCCACTACATTGAAGCGCAGAGCGGAACTCAAACCAGTCACTAGAAGACTTCAAGAACTGGGGATCCGGTACAAGTGGAGGCATCCATTTGCGCTAGTATTTTATAAAGAGGGTAAAATGCAGCACATAAGAACACTTGCAGAGGCGAAAGAAGTGCTACCAGAGGAAGTCGAGATGGAGACATCAACTCCGACGACAGCAGCAAAGAGAGGCCCAACCCGGGTGATACCGCCTAAATGGCAACGAGTAGGCAATGGTCAGCGACGCCTAAAACGCCAACAGTCGGCAACAAAAGTAACCTGAATGAGAAGCACTTCAATGGGAAGCCTCGGTTAAGGAGCAACTGTTGAATCAGCAAAAAGACAGAAGTTGATTGAACGTGCGCTCAGTGGCAATGCTGCAAAACAAAAAGTTGGACCTTAGGAAGTGATTGGGTGATGTATTTTGTTTTGTTAATACTATGCAAACACCTGTTATGTTGTTCTGTTGTCACTTAATTTTATAGAAAGGTTAAAATTGCAAAGAGACAAGGCTTAACTCAAAGATGCAGGAGCCTCCGCGGAAATATGGACTGAACAGCGTACACTTCCTTCTAGAATGCCCTTAGTGATATACAGGGGCAGCTTTCTAATGAGGGGAGGGGGGAGGGAGGGAAACCCTGGGATAGGGACAAGACAGAGGCCTATCAGGATGGTAAGGGGAGGGCTCAGCAGAGGAAACCAATAGGAAATAGGCAAAGAAGCATAATGACTCAGAAATTAGCAGGCAATAGAGCAACTTATTATGACATCTCATGGCAGATATTAACCTACTACTGATTAATGCCAGAGGGTTGAATATCCCGAGAAAGCGACAACTCCTGTTTAGAGAAATGCTCCGTTTGCGAGCAGATGTGGTCCTAGTGCAGGAGACCCACTTACTATCCAGACATGAATATTTGTGCTACCATAAGAAATATCCTCATATATATTTTGCGTCCAATAGCGACAACACAAAGAGTAAAGGGGTAATGATGGCATTTGTGGGTGATAAACCCTGGAACATACTTAAAGTGACCAGAGACAAGGGGGGAAGATACCTCCTGGTAGTGTTGTCGCTGTTAGGACAGATCTTTACTATAGTAAACGTGTATGGGCCGAATGCACAGCAAGAAGGTTTTTTCTCAGAGTTAGACCAACTGCTCCAGAAACATGTAGAGGGCTCCCTATTGGTGGGGGGGGATTTTAATCTTACCATGCAGGCTCATCTAGACAACTCCTCGAGTAGCATACAATATGGCCGAAGAGATAGAGAAAAATTGCACGAATTTGTGAATCATTGGCACCTAATAGACCTGTGGCGGCAAGTACACCCAAGAAAGCGTAGCTATACCTACTACTCTGCAGTACACAAGTCATCCTCTAGGATTGACTACTGGCTAGGAGAAGCAGCGATAGCAGGATTGGCAGGGACACAGCAGATTTTACCTAGAACCTGGTCAGACCACTCTCCGGTTCTGATGCAGCTGACATTACCCAATACGCGAGGGAGACAGAAAAGCTGGCGCCTGGATGATGCTCTTTTGCAGGATCCGGCTAATCTAGTTAGCATTGAAACCAATATTAAAGAATATATCCAATTCAATGATAATGGGACAGTCTCACCGATAATAGTCTGGGAGGGATTTAAAGCAGTCATGCGGGGTCACCTCATAGCGCTGAAGGCACACACTAGGAAACAGCGGATGTTAAAAGAGGCGACTCTCCGGAAACAACTAGAACAGGAAGAAGCCAGGCTTCATAGTGGTGGATCGGAACATAAGCAAGCGAGCTTAGATAGAGCTCGCCGGCTGCGGGATCAAATCTGTGATTTGGAGCTAGCGGATATCTCCGAGAGTCTTCAGAAGGCTCAACAGACTCACTACGAATTTGGCAATAAGGCTAGCCGTCTTCTGGCCTACAGGCTAAAACAGCAAGCGAACCGCAACATCATTGCGAGCCTAAGGGATGAGGGAGGGGACACCCACACAGACTCTGATTATATAGAGTTAGCATTCAAAGATTTTTATGAGAAGTTATACACCAGAGGCGAGGAGACAGATCACATAGAGATAACAGATTACTTAGAGGGGTTAGAGCTTCCAAGACTGACATCTAGTGCCACTCAGATGCTAGCGCACCCCATTGAAATGGAAGAGGTTATTCACGCTATTAAGGAGCTCCCGGCAGGTAAGGCTCCGGGACCCGATGGCTTCACTGGCAAATTCTATAAAACATTTGGGAAGCTTCTGGCCCCATTGCTATTGCAAGTGTTTAATTCCCTAGAGGACAGTCCGGGGCTCCCCCCAACCTGGAATTTGGCTAATATTACGGTCATCCACAAGCCAGGGAAGGACCCACAGCTCTGTGGATCTTATAGGCCTATCTCACTGTTAGGGATAGACTATAAGATCTTCACAAAGATTTTGGCAACACGACTGCAAAAATATCTACCCTTTCTAATTCATGAGGATCAGGCAGGCTTCGTGCATGGGAGACAGACATTCGATAATATACGTAGAGCACTACATTTGGTATACCATGCACAGGATACGCGGTCTCCATTATGCATTCTGTCACTAGATGCCGAAAAGGCGTTTGACAGAGTGAGCTGGTCCTTCTTGTTTGGAGTGCTAGATAAAATGGGATTCACTGGGCGTTTCCTCCACTGGCTTCGTCTAATCTATAAACCCCTCAGGCCTCCATTAGAATAAATGGCAGACTGACAGAGCCCTTCAATTTATATAGAGGAACAAGGCAGGGATGTGCAATGTCCCCCCTGCTTTTTGCCATTGTAATGGAGCCGTTGGCGGTTAGGCTTAGGGCACATCCAGAAGTAAAGGGGCCGCGATTGGGTAAAATCGAAACGCGGACGCTTCTCTTTGCAGATGACGTCTTGCTGATGCTAAAAGATCCTGAGACCTCCTTTCCGAAAATACTAGAGATGCTAAATGCATACGGGAAAGTCTCGGGGTTTAAGATTAATCTAGACAAATCTGAAGTGCTTGACATAAATATTCCCATTGAACAAAAATCCCGTCTACAGCAGGCAACTCCGTTCCGATGGGCATCGCGATACATTCGATACCTGGGGGTTAATATTCCCAGAGATATCAAGGAGTTATACCAGGTTAATTTCCCCGAGATAGCGAAGCGTTTGCTGCAAGACTTGCAAAGATGGGGGGGTCTACAGTTGTCCTGGGTTGGGAGGATAAGTGCAGTAAAAATGGTAGTACTCCCAAGGATACTGTATCTTTTTATGGCATTACCAATTTCCATCCCAGATAGCTTCTTACGAGGCCTCCAGAGGGACATCTTCTCCTTTATCTGGAAAAAAAGACCACCGCGAGTTAGAAGAGAAGTTATGTACCAACCAAGGCAGCAGGGAGGGATGGGGGTCCCCTCTATTACCCTATATTACCAGGCGGCACATCTTAGAACAATAGCGGCTTGGTTCACAGACACAGAAAAATTGAGTGTCAGGATGGAGCAGGGCTGGGTGGGCCCCTTCCCGCTTAGGGCTATTCCATGGCTAGCTAAACAGGAGTTAGATGAACTCATCAAGGGATGTCCGCCGCTGATGCAGTGGCCCTTGCACACCTGGAGTGGGGTGCGAGAACAGTTTTTTCCAGGACGTAAGTTTTTTCGGCACATGTACCTTAGATTTGCTCCACATTTTACACCAGGAAGGCATACCACGGCCTACTGTGGCTGGGAAGATATGGGTCTGTGTACTTTGGGCCAAATGTGGGAAGAGAATACGACAATAGCGTTTGAAGAGCTCTGCAGGGAACATGGTTTATCCTCCTTACAGGCTTTCCAATATTACCAAGTACAGGACTTTATAAAGCGAAGGGCAAGAGATGAGCTTAACTTATCAGAAACTAAGATAGAAATGTGTATGGTGAGAGGGGGAGGTAAGGGGAGCATATCAAGACTCTATGAAGCATTGCTTCTATACTCCAACCCCGTAGAACATTATTTAGCTATATGGAATGAAGCCTTGAAGGAAACATATACTTTTCAACAATGGAAATTAGCATTTAAATCTCTGCTTAAGGTCTCGATTTCTAGTTCTATGATTGAGAATGGACATAAGATATTATACTGCTGGTACTATACCCCGCATCGCATTGCAAAGATGTTTAGAGGATGCTCAGCTACATGCTGGCGACAGTGCGATGGAATAGGGGACATGTTCCACATCTGGTGGGCCTGCACACACGCTCAGACATACTGGACAATGCTTCTGAAATTTCTGACTGAGGTCACTGGGATAACCTACCCAATGAAGATGGATTACTGTTTGCTACATTTTAAACCCGAAGGAGTTCCAAATCCAATACATCAGTTTGCTGGACAACTGTTTGTGGCAGGCAAGCTGGTATTAGCAGCGGCTTGGAAACAACCATCACTGCCGGGCCTTCATAAAGTCCTGCAAAAATTAGATTACATTTGCCTTATGTCCAAACTCACAGCATTACGGAATGGACATTTAATACAACATCAAAAGACTTGGAAGCTTTATGAACAGTGGTTGTCCTCCCGAGACACTAAGAGACAGTAAATATTAGGCACGAATGAGTAGATCGAGCGGGGGGGGGGGGGGGGGGGGGGGGGGGGGGGGGGGGGGGGGGGGAGGAGAGGAAGGGAAAGGGTGGGAGGGGCTCTGAGAAATTGAATGAGTGGAATTAGAAATGGGAAACAGTCCAGGCAAGGTGTCAAGCAATATGGTTGTATTAAAATTATTCTCTGTTTTGATATGTTTATACATGAAAATAATAAAATAAATGGTAAAAAAAAAAAAGAAAGCCTATCATCCTGATCTTCCACCCTTTCCAACCTGGGCTGCTTAACATCTACATTAGAAGAAAAGGCAGGGATATTAGGTAAAGCAAAATAAGTAGAGGGTAAATCTCTGCCCATAAAAAAGGCTCAGTGTAACAAGAGAATAAATTCAGGGGAGAAATTTTATGCAAAGCCAAGTCTTGTGACCTACATACAAGAGGTGGATTTGCCACTGCCAGCAGGAAGTAAGAAATTTGAGGGCCATCTCTGGCAACAACTGCTGTAGGCACTGCAAATATGGCAACGGTTCCTGACGAAATTGGGTCTGCTGCCATTTCAGCCACATTAACTGTTGGCTGTGCTTGGTGGGAGAAACCGGCGCATTGCTCATCCGACAGTCCTTCGGCACCAAGAGAAACTCCAGCTTTCCTCTCACAATGTCAGCATATTCCTGCCGCCAAACTGGCTGATCTTCACACCCCACAAAAAGAACAGTGCTTGTTTTTATCCTGCAGCACAGCCATTGTGAAAAAAACACCACCAACCCTGCTTGGAAGCTACTCTGACAAAGAAGATCAATGGAGTCAAAAACAAGCACCTTTCCAGAGCATTTATTTATTTTTTAAATATGAGTAACCAAGGAAATAGAAATAAAGTCCTAGCAGACCACCAGAGGTTGCACGGGAAGCCTACCACCTGCTGAAGACTGAGAAATACTGACTGGGCAGGGAGGGAGGGTGTGCACATGGTTCTTAAGCAATTACATCACAGCACGGTAGTTCTCAGTCTCCATCTGCTGCCATAATAGTACAAAATTCAAGTGTTTGGTATAGTCTGGTGGAACGATAAGAAAAAGAGGTTTTCTGATCTTAAAAATTTATAAATTCATGTCACAAAAATACTCCTTTCTATAACACACAGACCCCACCCCCAAGAACAGATTTCATTGTACCAGGGCTGTGGGGTAGCTTTGACCTTTCGAACAAGTCAGACAATTTTTCAGTAGCACACAGCAGTCTGCACTTTTCCTGGCAGAGGACCTTGTTTCCCTGCCTGGATGTGGCCACGTATGGTGTCGAATTGGAATTCTAAGCCACTATGGGAAAGCAGAGTTAACTTGCACTTTATAGTAAAAAATCTAGAAACTAGGGAACATGCTGCAATACTCTGCCTACAAATTGTAGGGGATGTGGGAAACAAGAGGAAAACACATCAAGCTCTGGGTCCTTGCAGAAGAATGCAAGATATAATAAAACAAATCTGGTGACATGTAGATTAGGGCAATGAAGAATTTAGCAAACATTGTCTTTGCTTTTTTTTCTCTCATACCTGATGCTCCAGCAGCATCCATAAGCTCCCCTTCTTCCAATTCCATATTATTGCTATACTCCACATCGTTTTCTCCAGACCTAAAGAAAGCAAAGCAATGATCCTGGTACTATAATAAGTGTGGAAGAAACCAAGCACAAGTATCAACAAGCTCTTAATAGTTTGTCTTATGCATGTGTTCTGGTTGATCAAAATCCAAAGTAACTGGGGCAGATTCCAAAGCAGCAATATTTATGAGGAAAACTGAACACAGCTCCTTTCAATTCTATAAATATTTTTCTGCAAATCTTACTGCACTGAACTCACATTGTCTCTTCATCGACGTCATTCTCTTCAGTATTGCTGGTTGCTGTAGAACTGGCAGAAGAGCAGCTGCCATCCAGGTGAGTCACCTCATCCTCCACTGTGAGATCGACATCCAAATCACCATCAGAGAGCTCCTGTTGCTGCATAGAGACATAAAACTGCACAATGAAGAATTCTTCTTTGTATTCTACAATGAAGCAGCACGGAAACATGATGGAAGACCAGGAATTTAAGGCTCAAGCTAGTCTGCCCAGGTGTTTCCTGTTAAAATGCCAAGGACCCCAGTTGATCTCAGATTTTCCCTTCAATTTTTAGTGAAGCATGTCTGTGAATCTCTCAGGCTTTTTTTTTTTGTCATACCTCCATAAAAAGAGTGGTGGATAAAAGGAGCAACTTCAAAGTGGAAATTAAGATATTTTCTAATCTTAATCCCTGGTCTATCCTTGCTTCTTCTCTACAGTATACATATATTTATGTCCTTAAATTTCAAAGGACTTTTGGCGCACATTAACACAAAACCAGATGTAAATCCACCAGCCGTAAGAATTAAGGATAAATTGATTTTCAATACAATCTGTGCATAGCTAGAATCCACGCTAAACTACAGAACGTTGCCAGCCCCACTTTAGCAAGACTTTTCCTTGATTTTCTACTTTCTACGTAAAAAAAAAAAAAAAGAGAGATGGAATCACAAACCTAACAGTTTCATCTCTTTATCAGAGGTGAAGAAAGAATTGATCTTAGTTATACCCAAATTCACATAGGATGCCATGAAAGAACTTTCCAGATGAAAACAATCAGGGACTACAATGCAAACATAGAACAGGGAAGGAAAGAAAAGAGTTCCTACATTAAGTACATCACGAAGGATCTTTTCCTCCTCTTCTTCCTCCTCCTCCTCCTCCTCCTCTTTGCTATTTCTTTCTGCGGGTGAAGAACATATGTTCTCTAGATGTGCTTCAGATTTCTTAGGTCTCATCTCAGAACAACCTTCAGTTTGAGGGCTCAGACGGGTATCAGGGGGCAACACACCTCGTGACTTCTGGTTGCGTGCAAGCTCAATTGCTAGTCTCTATTACAATGACAGATGGAAAAGAGAAATATTAAAGGGGCATAAACTTAACACAATTGAAATAACTCCTGAGTACAGAATAAGAAAGTAGCTTTTAGCCAAGGAAAACATATAGTCATATATATTGTGCCTATTTTCTCAAAGCAATAGATTGTTTTTATAAAATTGCTGCCCAAAATGTTTCTGCATGAAGTTACAGCTGATCTGAGGCAGGAGCATCTTTTATAATGGTAAGAATTGGTATACATAGTGATGTGAAAAAAGGTTTTTCCACCCTCCTGATTTCCCTTACAACTTCATGTAGTTAAGAAACAGTTATCCAATATCCACATCACCAATGTGAAAAAGTAACTGCCCCTTTAGTTACTCAACCAATTGACCAAATTCGATTGATACTTAGATTCAGCTGATAGAACACAACCAGGCTTCATTGTAGTCAGCCCTGGTGAATTTAAGACTTGCTATATATTGAAACTTACAAATGAAAATGAAGTAGTCACCACAAAGTTTCTACAAGAACAGTATGCCACAAGAAAAGGAAATTCCAGAATAGATAAGGAAAAATAAAGTTTTGGAAATACATTAATCTGGAAATGTCATGTTCTCCAAAACAGGAACTAGGTTAGTGAGCCCTTGGGCCACTGCCGAGGAGCAGCAGTGGCAGGCAAAACCACCCCACACCAGGAACAAGACAGAACTCAGATAGAAACAGCAAGACTTCACCTGCACTAGCCGCCCTTCCCCAGGAGTTGAGCCCCTGGCTGCAGGCGGCCGACAGGACTTACAGGACAGGGCAGGAACTGGAAGCTGCAAGCAGCCACCAAAACAGGGAACAAACACTGACAAACACGAGACAGAACTGAAAGCTGCCAGGCAGCCACTGAACAAGAAACACAGACAAACAGAAACTAAACACAAAAGACAAACAAGGAACAAGTCTAGGAAACAAACAATAACCCTAAGCTAAACTACATACAGACTAACTAGCATCAGACAAGGAACTAGAATAAAAACCAAGCCAGGCAGAAGTGCAACAAGCACCAACAAACCAGGGCCTTAGGCGATGCAAAGGCAAAGCAGAGGGTTTCCAAATGGCTAATAAGCCCAGCAGCAGCTGAGATTCACAGCTGCAGCAATCACCAGGCAGCTACGGGTGCTGTGCAGGCTCAAACAAGACAAGCAAGTCTGGCAGGCCGGAAGATCCGGACTGGACTAGGCTGAAGTCTGGAACGGGAAACAGCACACAGACAATCCAATGCAGCCACCAGGGGGCGAGATGACTGCGAGCCTGAAACCAGGGCAAGACCGTGACAGGAAAGGGTTAAAAAACAAATTCTAAAGCTTTGGGACTGCACCAAACTACAGTGAGCACCATATAACCAAATGGATAAGACTTGGAACAGTAGTGAATCTTCCCAGGAGTGGCCGCTCCTTCAAAATTACTCCAAGGCCACAGCAACAATTCATCCAGGAAGTCACAAAACTTCCCAGAACTTCATCCAAAGAATTGCAGGCCTCTCTAGTCTCAACTTAGGTCCGTGCCGATGACTCCATAATAAGAAAGAGACTAGTCAAAATGGCATTCATGGGAAAGTAGCAATGCAGAAACCGCTGCTATCCAAGAGTAACATCAATGCTAGTCTCACATTTCAATACAATGCAATGCAATATGGAGTTCATCTACCGCTTAATCCCTACAAAAGATCCAAGGCGGTTTACAATCAAACTAAACCAGTATAATCACAGGGAATTACAACTTAAAATGGAAAAAAAAGCACAAATATCTAAAAGAAATATAATTCCTAATAAAGAAAAAATTGTATAAGTTGTTCAAAATTTATCAAATAAAGTTTTCAGTTTTTCATGAAAAAAATATGTAATTTGGCTCAGTTCTAATTGATATAGCTAAGCCATTCCAAAATACACCTAGATGATCCCCAAGCCTTTTGGGATAATGTTCTATGGACAGACGAGTCAAACATGGAACTCTTTGAACAACATAGCTCCCATTATGTCTGGTGTAAAGCAGAATAGTGCACTACGAATGCTGGCTCCTCCCACAACCAATGGGCTTGCATTTGGTTGTTTCTGAGATGGGCGTCCTTAGTTTCCATTATCGACAAAAATCAGAAACTACCAAGTCTAGGGATGACCATCTCTAAGGACGACCTAAATTTCAAGATTTGGGCATCCCCGACCGTATTATCGAAACGAAAGATGGATGTCCATCTTATTTCGATAATACGGGTTTTCCCGCCCCTCCAACGGGACGTTTTGCGAGGACGTCCTCAGCAAAACTTGGGTGCCCCCTTCAATTATGCCCCTCTTAGTGTTGAAGACATCAGTACCGATGAGCTTAGAGTAACATTCATTCTGCTTTAGTTTACACAAGATTTTGTAACCATGAATTGCTTTTCTTCAATAGGGATTTGACCTTTTGCCATGCACACCCTAATTTCCTACAACACTGTTTGGCTGATAACTCAGTATCAAACCATTTATTAAGTTTAGGGAACAGTTACTTTTTCACATGGGTGATATGGTGTTGGATAACTTTGTTCCTTAAATAAATAGCATAATAATTTTAAAACTGTGTTATGTATCTACTTAGGCTCCCTCTGTCTAATATTACATTTTATTTAAACATCAGAAACCATTCAGTTAGACATATATGCAATAATAGGGGAAATCAGGAGGGGGACAAAAAATGTTCACATCACCAGGTACCAAAATGTGAATCCCACCCTTATTCCGCACATTCTCTGCCCTCAGGAATGCTTATATGTTTATCACATAAAATAAGGTATTATGTTTTCCTAGTGCCTACTTCTATGCATATAGGCACAAATAAAATTGACCTGGTGTATAACATGTAAAACACGGTTCTAATGCTCAAATTACTTATAAAATTACTCCTCAAGAGACTCTAATAGACTGATTTTACATCCTAAACATAACACAGAATTTGCAAGAAACGCATCCATTAATTCTTTTAAGGAAATTATTAAAATAACTAGTAAATAAGGCCTGTTTCTGACACAAATGAAACAGGCGCTAGCAAGGTTTTCCTGGGAGTGTGTATGTTTGAGAGAGTGTGTGTGAGAGTGACTGTGTGAGAGAGAGAGCGAGAGTGAGTTTGCGAGTGCGTATGTGAGACACAGTGACTGTGAGAGAGAGTGTGTTTTACAAAGATACAGAGTGTGAGAGAGTATGTGTACAATACACAGACTCTCTGTGAGTCCGAGAGTGTAGTAGAGCGAGTGTGTGAGACCGAGAGTGTGTGTGAGACCGACTGTGTGTCACATATAGAGTGTATGTGATAGTGTGAGTCATAGTGTGAGAGACTGTGTAAGAGAGAGAAAGACACTGACCGGGAGAGAGTGTGTGTATGACACAGATACCTCCCCCTCCGTGTGTGGTCTGAGGACCCCCTCCCCTTCCCCTCCCTGCGGTCTCAGGACTCCCTGCCTCTCCCCCCTCCCCCATGTGTGGTTGGCAGCACCGTGCAAGTTGTGTGTGTGTGACTGAGTGTGAGACTATGTGCGAGTGTGTGCGTGAGAGAGAAAGAGAGTGTGTGTGTGTGATTGTCCTCTCTCCCCTGCCTCCCTCCAGTCACCCAGTGATTCTGTTGTCTCCCCTGGCCCCCCTCCAGCCAGCCAGTGATTCTCATCTCCCCTGCCCCCCCCTCCATCCATCCAGCTATTCCCTTGGCCCGCCCTCCAGTCACCCAGCAATTCCGCTCTCTCCCCTGCCCCCCCTTCAGTGACCCAGCGATTCAGCTGTCTCCCCTGCCCCCCCCCCTGCGTCCACCCAGCGAATCTGCTCTCTTCCCTGCCCCCCCTGCAGCCACCCAGCGATTCTGCTGTCTCCCCTGCCCCCCCCTGCAGCCACCCAGCGATTCTGCTGTCTCCCCTGCCCCCCCTGCAGCCACCCAGTGAATCTGCTCTGTTCCCTGCTGCCCCTGCAGCCACCCAGCGATTCTGCTCTGCTCCCCTGCCCCCCCTGCAGACACCCAGCGATTCTGGTCTCTCCCCTGCCCCCCCCCTCCCCATGTAGCCACCCAGCATTCTAAACTTTAAGCAGCTCCAACGTGCTGAAGCTGACTCCGTGGTTTCGTTGAAGGTTTCGTGTTGGTAACGTTGTTTTACCCTCCCTCGATGTCATGACGTTTTGGCGCGAGGGTGGGGCAGACACTCATGGGCAAACAGTGATCTACACAACTACACACTACGTCTGGCTTCATTAGAACGTTGGAGGTGCGTTTTATATAGAGAGATGAAAAACTTATTGTGGAATACATAAGAGATATACAATTAAAATACAACTTTATACTGGGTGGATTTCAGCCTGGATCAAATTTTGATGGAAATTCAAACTAATTCACAACTAATTTTGAAATAAAATGTAAAGAAAACATGATATAGATCTGAAAAATCTAAATAGTGATTTAAATTCAAATACGAATAATCTGGTGCTCTACTGTGCTAAATCCTACTGAAATCAACACTTGACCTCTGATTTCACATTGCTTTTTTAATTATTTCTTATGTTAAAGCTCAATGCCCGTTACTTGGTATTTGTAATTGTATATTTGGTATTTGTATTTGGCTAAATAATATTTTTCAATATTCGTAATTAAGCCGAACTGTAAAATATGCTATTCAGTTCAGCTCTAATTGCAACGTATTTTAACACTTGACACAGAATTGTACATTAAGCCTTACCTCCTTAAGATTGTTCACTTGCTGGATATAGCTGGTCTGAGCTGCTTCCAGCTGAGAAATGTACCATTGCTGGTCTCGACACTTCTGAAAAAAGGTTGGTGACCGCACCTGGAACCTTCAGAATTTCATATGAAAAACATTTGTTAACACAATTAATGCACATCCGAAAGCTCTGGCTTTGCTAAAAAGAAAAAAAATTACAGACCACGAAACAGCAAACCAAGAAACTGAATATGTCAGTTAAAATCATTAAGGGCCTGATTTTATGTCAAGAAGCCTCTATGAACAGTACAAAAAGGCACCTATTTTATAAAGGCAACCAGAACTAGTACTGCACAAATGCCAATGTACACGTTCACAACTGTTCCAAAGTTGCTGTGTGCGTAAACTAACGGTCCTGGTTACTTAAGTGCAGTAAAAATGTGCAAATACCACGTTATCTACAAAAATTAACATGCGGTAACTGCAAAACCTGTGCGGTAACTATTGGGAGCTTGCTCAGCATCTTTCCACACAGTTACACATAGAAAAAATACTTTCCACGCGTTAAGTGTATTACAATTTTCCCAGATACACTTAGGGCCCAATATTCAAAGCAATCGGATCTTCAAGATCTAAATGTCAAACCTGTAGACAACCTCTCCTCAGCCACTCTGCAGTGTTTCTAACTCAATGCAGCACTAGTTGACATTTAGACCCGGTGTGTCTGATTTGGTGGATTCTTTCTCACCCTCTGTTAGAAGATACGGTGCCCTGTTCTCATTGTTACACAATCTTTATAATGTCCTTGAAACATAATGGGTAGTTAGCACAACTAAGATGGACTAGTACTGGCCAGTAATGAACCTTTGCCAGCACTGATCATGCTCCTCGGTAACCCACCTTATTGCATGATTTTAACAATTAATACATTTAGATATATAATATATATTTTACTATTGTTATGCTGTTAACAAAATTGTAAGTTTATGTTAAACTGTACCTACTGTACACCACCTTGGGTGAATCTCTTCATAAAGGCAGTTAATAAATCTCAATAAATATAAAAAATAAATAAAATATGTATATATTTTATTAGTGAATGTGATTAAATTTTAGTCTTGTGTTTACTATTTGTTATGATTTGAAAACCCCTCCCCCCAATTGCTTTTTGTGCTATATGTCAGGGGCGTAGCCAGACAGCAGATTTTGGGTGGGCCTAGGCAAGAAGTAGGTGGGCACCAAATGTTCTCTCCCCCAACTCCACACCAAAAAAATATGTCAGCTGATGGGAAAATGCTTCTGTCCAGTCTCCACCTTGGTAGTCTGCAGCAGGCATGCACTGAAAACTAAGCATATGAAGGTGCCAGTATTGTGGAGAGCAGCATTTTCATTACCATGTGCTACTGTTGGATGGGCCTGAGCCCTAAGTGGGTGGGCCCCGGCCCACCCAGGCCCACCTGTGGCTACGCCACTGCTATATGTAGTAACAGTAAAGCGCAGTCCATGCACAATCTCTGCTCATTTCAATTCTAAGCAGTTAAAATACAAATTACCATATACTAAGTGTCAAGATAACACAATAACTGTTACCAGGGCCATGCACTGTTAGTGCAAGCTAATTTACACATTAACCAATTTACACACTTTAGTAAAAGGCCCATAAGTGTGTGTTCATGTATTGTATAAATTGCATGTGTACATTGCAATTCATCCCATGTTCTGCCCAAACTACATTCTGGGAACATACACAAGACTCAAATATAAGTTCATGTCATCTTGTCGCACATATTTACATGTATGTATACCACCATGCAATTTTACTAAAGGTCTCCACAACCTTCAGGAAAATCCTTTATAAAATTACCCCCTAAAAGATATAAATTTCACTCTTTAGCAGGTACTGGCAAATAATTTTTTTTAGAAAACTTCCCCTTAGTCATTTCCAACATTATGAATCCAAGGGTCCTGTTTAATAAACCATGCTAGAGGTGCGTTAGCGTGCGCTAAGCTTTAACACGCGTTGTGTAGATACCCATAATATTTCTATGGGCATCTACATTATTATTATTTGTAGCATTTGTATCCCACATTTTCCCACCAATTTGCAGGCTCAATGTGGCTTACATTTGCCGTAATGGCGGTTGCCATTTCCGGGTAACAGAATTCCATAATATATATGGGACAGATCATGGTATATATATATATATATATATATATATATATATATGTCTGTATGCACATGGTGTATATATATATATATATATATATATACACCATGTGCATACAGACATGGTAAAGAAGAGTACATTATGGTATTGCAAGAAGGTTCCTGAGTAATAAATTGGATTGTAACAGACAATAGGTCATCGACTATAGAGAGACCCTATTCGACATAAGGTTTAAAGTGGTAGTGCTTGATCATTAATAGCAAAGAGGTTAAGCAGTCATGCGATAAACGTTCGGTTTTGCATAGATCATGCATAATGTTATTGTTTAGTTTGGTTAGCGTGCACTAAAAACACTAGCGCACCTTAGTAAACAGGGCCATAAGAAAGTAAACTGTGTTGCTGCATTCCCAATTTTCAAATCGAGAGTGGCCTAGTGGTTAGGGTGGTGGACTTTGGTCCTGGGGAACTGAGTTCGATTCCCACTTCAAGCAGCTCCTTGTGACTCTGGGCAAGTCACTTAACCCCTCCATTGCCTGTAGGAGTATTTGCTGTGATCTCACCCCACCCTGTGTGCATATGAGAGCACCTTTACAGCCAAAATGGACGCTGCAACCTTTCACCCTATATGTCTGACTACCAACTGTGCAGAAGTCAGAATTTCAGCTTGTAATAGATTTACTGAAGCCTGCACCACCTCCAAGGTCACTCTGTATCGGGGGAGAATGCATGTCCCTGAGGGAGAGAGAGTGAGAGAGAGCTTACGAGATAAGACGGACAAAGGAAGCTTCATACAGATGCTGGGAGTACATGGTGGGATTATTTCTGATTGGCTCCCAGAAAACTGATTGATCTGAGAAGCGGGAACAGAAAGAGACTAGTTCCTGAAGAACAAAGAAGAGAGAAGAACAGAAGAACAGAAGAGGAGAACACTTGCATTTCTGCAAGCACCTAATTTACCTGAGAGACTTACTGATAATACCTGGCAAAGCTTTTCCCCAGATTACAGCTGTCTACAGGATCTATACTGAGTCTGTATCATCTGTGGCTGATCAAGACAAGTGCATCACCTGAGCTTGTGGGACCTCGCTGAGACCTTCGGCTGAGGCATTGGAAGGAATCTGATCTGGAAACCGGGACGGTGAGATCATAGTTTACTTCCTTCAGGCTGGGTTAGATAATTAGTCTGTGCTCGGACCCAACAGATGTGTGACGTCAGGATTTATGATCTCTAGTTGCTGTTAGCCTAGTATAAGATTTGTGTGGTAATCATTAGGATCTTGGTATTGTGTTATCTGTCATTACAGATTAGCCAATAGGATAATCATAGTTATTCTCTATATATTTTTGGTATCATTGTGCATGCAATCAGGAATTGCTGATGCTATAAGCTGATAAGAGTTTTCTATATTTTTGTATATAACGCTGTATAAATAAACTAATATATTCCATTGGTCTGTCCGTTATTTTCCATGCAGCTAATGTTGGGCAGAGGCCACGCCCCCTAGACATAAGCGAGTACATAGGTAGGAAATTGGCCTCTTACAAAATATATATATAACCACCTACAAATTGGGGCTCTCGCCCGGGATGGTTGGTGCAAGAATATCAGAAGTTAAAACTTTTCTGGGGCTTTTCAGAAAGCTGGCTTAGCTCTCTGTTTCTTTTTGCACGAACTGCAGATTTACCCTAGCTGACGGCAGACTTTGTTTATACAGCTGTGTTTTATTGCTGTAATTGGTTGACAGATTTATTACTCTGAGCTCCAAAAGAGAAAGAAACGGTTTCTCTAACTCTCTGGAAGGAAAACAGGGTGTGTTTAGTCTTTAACATGGCGACCGGCACTGTTGGCACATTGCCTGAAATTCTTCTGAGTGAACAGGAGAGGGGCGTGCTTAAAATATTACTGCCACTCTCTCATAGTAAGGCGAAACCAGCTCCTCCTACAGTAGAGTCTGTACGTGCTTTATTTGGTAGCAGGTCACCGAATAGCTCAGAAGCATATGCTACGGTTTTAAATACAATTATAAAAGAGAAACAGCATTTGTCACAATGGATGCTTTGTGAACTGGGCGTGTCTCTTTTGGCAGTTAAGGACTCTTTGATGAATGAGATAAGACAGGTATCTGTACCTCTAACAGATCGCATAGCAGAGTTGCAGTTAGATTTGTCCCAGACTAGGGAAACCGTCCAGGAGCGAGACAGTGAGTTAGCTGCATTACGAGTTGATTTAGACACTGCCAAATCTGCTTTAGCAGGGACCAATGTAAGCCCCGCCCCACCTGACTCCTCTGAAGAGATTTGTACGGAGTGCCAGACACTGGATGATAAGTGTAAAACTTTGCAGTGTGACCTAACTGATTGTGAAGCACTTAATTACACATTAAAGCAAGAAATTGCCCAGTACCTCGTGTCTTTTGATTCGTTGCAAGAGAAATTTTCTCGTTTGACTGATGCATTACACAACCAGATTAGGGAAACAGATAAGTTGCAGACATTAAATCGGGAGCTAAACAGGTCTCAGAAGGTGTTCAGAGTGAGTTGCGCAGGGAGCTAGTGGCCACTCAAGAACAATCTGTGTCTGTGTTTCAAGATTGGCACGCAGCCAAGCTAGAGTTAGCGGAGGTAAAGAAAAGCAGGAGACAGTCTCACTACAATTAGAATGTACAGTGAAGGACAGAGATTCATTGTCTAAAGCATTAGATGAGTGCACTGTAAAGATTTCCACAATGCAGCAAGAGCTTACGCAAATGGCGCAGGAAGAAGTACCGTATACCTTAGAGTTCCCCGACAGTTTTGCTGCGGGTCACCCAAGCCCAGCTCCCGAAATGAACCGTTACGTGAGCCGGGAGGGACCCGAGTTAAACACACCCATTGGGGGCATGGCTTCGGCTCTTTCCCGCCCCTCTGTACAATCCAGCCCCATAGTGGCTGGTGAACGAAGCAGCAGACCCGAGACAGTGACACACCCATTGGGGGCACGGGTCCAGGGACTGCCTGCTGAAATCATCAGCTCACTTGGTCAGGTGCCTAGCTCAGGGCCTCAGCCTTCGGCAGATCCACCCAGTTTTAGCGATACACCTGCCCCGAGGTTCTCTACACCTGGTAGTGATCAGCGGCATGTCAAGCCGGAACCCAAGAAAGGAATGTCTATGGAGAGGCAAGCATATGTTATAAAGATGCTACGCACCGTAATAGCGCCTTTTAAAGAGTCTGCCTCGGTATCCATAGAAACCCATCTTAAGGCAGTGCATGAACTCCTGCAGACCATGCACGTCTCTTCTGAGAATGATATCAGAGCCCTCCTCAAATGGACCTTTAGTACCGAGTGCCATGAAGTTCTAGATTTGATCATGTCCGATAACCCTGATTTACGGTCAGTGGAGCAAGCCTTAGCGAAGCGCTACGGTCTCTTTGCCAACTCTCTTGAAGCTAAGCGTGCAGCGTATACTATTAGTTGTAATCCGGAGGAGAGTCCGCGGGAGTGGGCCCATCGCTTGAAGCGTGCATTTTACCAGGGGGGGGTCCCGCCTGATTCTAAAGATCTTGAATTTGGTGATTTCAGGGAACTTTTTATACAGGGTCTGCCTGATCCGATAAAGATTCCCTTGGCAGGAAAAAACGCAGAACCCTATTCCAGCCTTCTAAAGCAGGCTGAAGGAATTTTTGAAATCTGCCGCGCCAAGCCAATCGCAGAGACTCCAAAACCGGCATCCAAGAGTCGCAACAGGGTGATACCACCCGCCGTTTGTGTGGTCACTTCCACGCTTTCTCTGGAAAACAAAGCGCCGAGACCAACTACGCCGCCGGGCTCTCAGGCCCTGCCGCGGGATGCAGCGCCCCCTATTGCACAGGAGGGACAGCAACAACCTAAAAGAAGCGGTTTAATCAGAAGAAGTGGAATGCAGAGAAGATTCGTGCTATGCAAGCTCAGCTGGACCAATTGATGGCAAGATGTTCAATCGCGGAGTCTAGCAATGTACCTAAGACACCACCATCTCATAAAAAGGTCAAATTCCAGAAGCAGAAGGACCAGTCTTCTAGACCGCTGACCCCTCCAGGGCTTAGTGTTAAATCTGTTGAGGTGGAACAGCCATCGTCTTCGGAGGAAGAACAAGCATGACTAGACGTGGCCACAAAACCTGTTACCGCAAGTGTCCCCACGGTCCACGTGGATGCGTTGTCGTCCTTCAGTGAGGAGTCCCCCGTGAACCATGCTGCGTCTCCGCCCTCGAACCCGGAAGGGCCTCTTTCAAAAGACTCATCCCAGGAAGTCAGGTATTTTCTAGGTAAGCTTATATCTAAAGGTTACAGATATACCGTGGAGTTGTTAATTCAACAAGTACTTTCCTGTGAAGGTCTCCTGGATACAGCCTCAGAGGTGACTTTGGTCACCCAGGGCCTGTTTCAGAAACTAGAGGCATCTCTAGGGGGGGGTCAGGATGTGCTGCGTGTCACACCGTGCGACTTGTCACTGGTGGCCTATGGCAATCAAAGTATTGGAACTGTGGGACAGGTTTGGCTATCTTTACAGCTTGGACAGATGACCGTCAGGCACCCAGCCATCATCACTACCAGTGAGGGTGAAGAATTTCTGATTGGAAATGACCTTTTGAAGAGATTTCGGCCTGTTTTGGATTATGACGAGGAAACGATCTGGTCTAAAGTCACTCGACCCCTTAAATATGTGCGAGGGAGATACTGGCGTACAGTCGGTGATGCCAACTCTGTGGAGCTACAGGACACTCCCCTGCGGACTGATCTCCGGTGTTCCGCGGATCCGCCCATGCGGGAGCCTCCGTTGACAGAGGCACCAAAAGGGGGTCAGAAGCATGAAGAGCTGGTGCAACAAGCGGACCAACTAGAGATTGTTTCACAGGATTCAGCCAAGACGGATGACTTAACAGATACTGTGTCTCCCGTATTACTTGAAAAATCACCTCCTATCTCTGGTCCTGATTTTGCTCATCCTTGCAAGGTGACTGTCATCACCCAGAAAGGTGATGAATTCACCATACCAGTTCAAGTGGCTAACACCCAATTGCTTCAAGCTACTTTACTGTTCACTAGTGATCTCTCCTACATCAGTGACTCTTTGTACAGCCAAATTCGTAAGTCTGTACAACTTCCCTCCAGCAGATGTTCCTCTACTTCGGTACAGGTACCGGGACAAGGCTCCAAGCCGCTTGACGGAATATGTGGCCTTCCCTTGACTGTGGGAAAGAAGACATTCACCCACCACTTCTCTATTGTCCGGGGCTTGAGGGAACCCTTATGTTTGGGGTCAGATTGCCTTGCACGACTGGGAGTTTATGTGGACCTGGTGAATCTTGTCCTGTGGAGTAGAATGCAGAACAACCCAGTGGAACTTGAACCTACGGCTGTTTGTTTGAAGTCTGGACAGACCATTCCCCAGGTCTGTGAGGTAGTCTGTGACAAGGATGTAACCATTCCAGGAAGAGTTCGGGATTTTTCCCTCAAGCTTCGCCTCGCTCAAGGACAACGTCTGCTGGATGATGTAGTGTTCTTTAACCCACATGCCCACTTTCGAGACCTTGGATTGGCAATTGGTGTTCTGCCATGTTTGGAGGTCACCGGTACCACCTTATACCTGTTGGTCACCAATCCACAGTCTGCTGAAGTTGAGCTATCTGCTGGAGATTCTTTTGGCTTTCTGGTTGGCCAGTCTTTCCATGATGTCGAGGTAAGTTTGCCTATCCTTGGCAGGCTGCCTTCTTCTTGGGACACCCGCCAGGGGGGGGAGACGACTGACAGTTGGTTTACCTCTCCCAGGGGCCTCATATCTCTCGAGTTTGTTTGGCCCTATGATGCGACGTGTGCCCAGGTACAGGTGGAAGATGACTTCTTGTTTCTGTCCAGGGAAATGTCTGTACCTCAGAAGCCTCGAAGGGTGAATTCTGTGGAAACCTCAACCTTGCAGGAGGACATTGAAGAACAGGTGGAAATTTCATCCAACCAACCTTTCTCAGAGTTTGATGCTATGGTGAAAGAGCAAGTGGAACAGGCTGATGCTTGTACTACTCACACAGAGAAGAGTAAGTTGCACATAGCTTACCGACCTCAATCTTCGGGACAGGTGGAAAGAGCTAATCGCACCATCGTGACCATTCTGAAGAAGTATGTGTCATCCTCAGGTAAGAATTGGGACCTTGTCTTACCATTGGTCCTTATGGCGATTCGTTCCACACCCCACCGTTCCACCGGAGTGTCTCCTTTTGAGATGATGACAGGTAGGGAAATGACATTACCAATTCATTTGTTGTACAGGACTAATGATGTGAACTTGTCCAGTGCTACCTCCACTCATGAATATGTCACCCATTTGCGTAAGCATTTGCAAAGTGCCTTTGCCTTTGCTCAGAAAAATTTGGAAAGTAGCGCTAGAGGTAGAAAAGCCTATTATGATCAAGGGACTACCTCTAAAGAATACCAAATTGGCGACAAGGTATTCTACTTCAATTTTGCCAGAAACAAGGTTAAAGAAAGGAAGTTTCTGCCTAGTTGGCGTGGTCCTTTCCCTATAGTGGAAAAAGCTTCACCTGTGACTTACCAAATTCGCCTCAGAAAAAATTCTCAAGGTGAAGATAACCTTAAATGGGTCCACATCAATCAGTTGAGACCATGTCACCCCAGTCATTTGGTTCCAGATACATGCATTGTTGAAATGACACAAACTAACCATGAAGCAGAATAGCTTCGTCTTCTTTTGTTTTTCAGCTACAAAGAAAAAAAAACAAAACCTTGAAGATCCGGTGCAGTTGCCTAACAGATTGATCCTGTTTCCGTTCCTGATGTCGTTCTTCAAGATGTTCCTGACGCCCTGCTTCCTAATCCATTGGTGGTTTTCAACATCCCTTCCCCTTGTTCCTCGTGATTTCCATTGTTTAGTCATGACTGTTGGAGTTTTTCTTTGGCCAAGAATCATTCTTCGTGTTGGGGGGAATTGTTTGATTTTATTTTTATTTCAACCGATCCAGTGTTCCTGACAGTGAAGTTTTGGATGTGTGTTTGTTTGTTTCTGGGACATTTCATTGACTTTCTTTTTGAACTGTGTCCAATGCTTATGTTTGAAGACTTTCTTCATCATCACCATTACGTGGACCATTTTGTTCCTGTTTGATGTCTTCTTGATGTGAGAAGTTGTCCATTCACACCTCATTATTCATCACGGTCCACCCTATTGACTTTGCTATGGACCTTATACCATTTTTACAGTCCAAAGACTCTCACACTGTTGAATTATCTGTTGACCATGAGACTCTCGAGGTTGCAGATTACAAACGTCGTTCATCTGATGTCACCCAGTTCCACATGTCCACTCACGTTGTCATCCCACTTTTGACCATCTCGTGGTTCATCATGTTCCTGTGTGCTGTAGTGTTTTGGAGAGACCTTCGTCATTTACGCTATCGCGTAAACACTTTGTCACCTACGGCGATGAGATTGCAAGACTTTATGTAGTTACCTCTAACCAGAGTTTTGCCAACAATTTATTCCGTTTTCACTTTTCTGTACTAATATGCTTTGCTTTGCATGATGTGATTTTCATGATCTATGTGATTATGGTTCATGATTTGTTTGATTAATTTTCATGTGTTAAGACTTTTAACTAACTGCACATGCGGGTTCTATTATTCAGTATTTTGCTGTATTAGCATTTGTGATTTCCTTGTGAACATTATTTTGCTTAATTGAACTGTTTGAAGAGTGTTAGTTGCATTAGTTGAGATTTACTTTGAAACTTTTTGTAGTTTTGACCATGAAGTTTGTACCTGAATCCTGACTGAACTGTCTGGCTTATTTTTGTAGTTAGGTTGGAGAAGGCCTTTACTCCTTTGCAGTAATTTCCATCTCCAAGGGGGGGAATCTGTAGGAGTATTTGCTGTGATCTCACCCACCCTGTGTGCATATGAGAGCACCTTTACAGCCAAAATGGACGCTGCAACCTTTCACCTATATGTCTGACTACCAACTGTGCAGAAGTCAGAATTTCAGCTTGTAATAGATTTACTGAAGCCTGCACCACCTCCAAGGTCACTCTGTATCGGGGGAGAATGCATGTCCCTGAGGGAGAGAGAGTGAGAGAGAGCTTACGAGATAAGACGGACAAAGGAAGCTTCATACAGATGCTGGGAGTACATGGTGGGATTATTTCTGATTGGCTCCCAGAAAACTGATTGATCTGAGAAGCGGGAACAGAAAGAGACTAGTTCCTGAAGAACAAAGAAGAGAGAAGAACAGAAGAACAGAAGAGGAGAACACTTGCATTTCTGCAAGCACCTAATTTACCTGAGAGACTTACTGATAATACCTGGCAAAGCTTTTCCCCAGATTACAGCTGTCTACAGGATCTATACTGAGTCTGTATCATCTGTGGCTGATCAAGACAGGTGCATCACCTGAGCTTGTGGGACCTCGCTGAGACCTTCGGCTGAGGCATTGGAAGGAATCTGATCTGGAAACCGGGACGGTGAGATCATAGTTTACTTCCTTCAGGCTGGGTTAGATAATTAGTCTGTGCTCGGACCCAACAGATGTGTGACGTCAGGATTTATGATCTCTAGTTGCTGTTAGCCTAGTATAAGATTTGTGTGGTAATCATTAGGATCTTGGTATTGTGTTTATCTGTCATTACAGATTAGCCAATAGGATAATCATAGTTATTCTCTATATATATTTTTGGTATCATTGTGCATGCAATCAGGAATTGCTGATGCTATAAGCTGATAAGAGTTTTCTATATTTTTGTATATAACGCTGTATAAATAAACTAATATATTCCATTGGTCTGTCCGTTATTTTCCATGCAGCTAATGTTGGGCAGAGGCCACGCCCCCTAGACATAAGCGAGTACATAGGTAGGAAATTGGCCTCTTACAAAATATATATATAACCACCTACATGCCCCATGTAAGCCGCATTGAGCCTGCCATGAGTGGGAAAGCGCAGGGTACAAATGTAACAAAAAAAAACAACAAAAAAAAAGTTAATTCTAAAGTTGCAGGTTAAACCATGGTTAATGCTGCGATTGACATGTTATTTATTAGTTGCAATTAAAAAACTTAATTGTGGCTAATAAAACTGATTGCACTGTATCTTCCCGCATCTCCCCCTCTTTCTCTCCATTTATTTTATTTATTTATTTTATTGCATTTGTATCCCACATTTTCCCACCTATTTGCGGGCTCAGTGTGGCTTACAATACATTGTAAATAATGGAAATACAATTTGTTACAAATCAGTTATGGATTACATTGTGAGAAGTTAAGCGAAGACAAAGTATTGTTAGGGAATAGGACAGGAAAAGAACAATGGGACATTGGAAAGAGACAACGGGAAATTGATTGGGTAATAGAACATTAGCAAAAGAACATTCAGTATAACATTTTCCGTAAGTTAAGGTATAAATGTGATAAAATTACGGGAGATGGGAGTTCAGAAGAGAATGTATTGGTGTATTTCTAAAACAGTGAGTGTGGACTTCATGTGTATTGATCCTTACAATAAATTTTCTCAAAGAAATGAGTTTTCAGTAGTTTGCGGAAGTTGGTTAGTTCGTGGATCGTTTTCAAGTTGCGTGGTAGTATATTCCAAAATTGCGTGCTTATGTAAGAAAAGGTTGATGCGTGCAGTGCCTTGTATTTTATGCCTTTGCAATTAGGGAAGTGGAGATTAAGGAAAGTTCGAGATGATCTTTTAGCATTTCTGGGTGGTAGGTCTATTAGGTCAGACATGTTCCTATTCATATTCTGGCATCTCTTCCTTCTGCCTCGCCTGCAGTTCCCTGTCTCTCCCAGGTGTACCTGAAATCAGGCACTCTCTTTTTCTGGCAGCTGCAGCGATACTCATTCGATGCCTGCAGCCTGCTCTGAAGCTTTCCCTCTGACCCATCCCACTCCCTTCTGAAGCAACTTCCTGTTTCCGCAGAGGTGGGATGGGTCATAAAGAAAGCTCTAAAGCATGCTGCAGGCAGGGAATGTGTATTGCTCCCACTGCCAGAGACTGAGAGAAGGCCCAATATCAGGTACACCTGGTTGGGGGGGGGGGGGGGGGGAGAGATGCCAGGCTGTGAAGAGGAGGGAGTAATCTGTGAGTAGCTTAAAATGACCCCAAAACATGCTAGTTGATTGGATTGGGGGGGGGGGGGGGATTAAGAGGCTGACAGGCTTGGACATGGGAGTCTGAGTGGCCTTTTTTTCTTTTTCATTCACCTAAAAACATGATGGCAAGTTAGATGGGGGGGGGGGGGGGGGAGGAGGTGAGACACTGATGGGCTGGACATGAGGGGGCAGAAAAGAATAGATAGACAAAGGGGAAAATGAGATGCTGGCTGGTTGGATGGTGGGGGAAAGCGAAGATACATATCTGTAGCAGGTATTCTCCAAGGACAGCAGGCTGATTGTTCTCACACGTGGGTCGATGTCCACATCGGCCTGGGAATCGGCAATTTTGCAAGCAAAATATTTTTAAAAATCTTGCCAGAGTCTTCTGGCGCACATGCGCAGCCGTCTTTCCGCCCGTTGCGTGAGCGTTCCTGCTCAGTTTAATCAAAAAACAAATAAACAACACACAACAACTCCAAAGGGGAGGTGGGCGGGTATGTGAGAATAATCAGCCTGCTGCCCTCAGAGAATACCTGCTAGAGGTATGTATTTTCACTTTCTCCGAGAACAAGCAGGCTGCTTTTGTTCTCACATGTGGGGTATCCCTAGCACCCAGGCTCACTCAAAACAATGAACATTGGTCAATTGGGCTTCGCAACGGCAAGGACATAAAACAGATTGACATGAAACTATAAACAACTAACTGAGAGTGCAGCCTGGAACAGAACAAAACTGGGGCTAGGGGGGTGGAGTTGGATTCTAAACCCCGAACAGATTCTGCAGCACCAACTGCCCAAACCGACTATTGCGTCGGGTATCCTGCTGGAGGCAGTAGTGAGATGTGAATGTGTGGACTGATGACCACGTTGCAGCCTTGCAAATCTCCTCAATGGAGGCTGACTTTAAGTGAGCCACTGACTCAGCCATGGCTCTAACATTATGAGCCATGACATGGCCCTCCAGAGTCAGCCCAGCTTGAGCGTAAGTGAAGGAAATGCAATCTGCTAGCCAATTGGAGATTGTGCATTTTCCAATGCATTCCCCTCCTGTTGGGATTGAAAGAAACAAACAACTGGGCAGACTGTCTAAAGGGCTTGTCCGTTCCACGTAAAAGGCCAATGCTCTCTTGCAGTCCAAGGTGTGCAAACTGCTTTCGCCAGGGCGGGTATGAGGGCAGGGAAAGAATGCTGGCAAGACAATTGACTGGTTCAGATGGAACTCCAACACCACCTATGGCAGGAACTTAGGGTGCGTGTGGAGGACTACTCTGTTGTGTTGAAACTTAATATTAGGTGCATGCACTACTAAGGCCTGCAGCTCACTGACTCTACGAGCTGAAGTAATTGCCACCAAGAAAATGACCTTCCAGGTCAAGTATTTCAGATGGCAGGAATTCAGTGGCTCAAAAGGAGCTTTCATCAGCTGGGTGAGAACAACACTGAGATCCCATGACAGTGGTGGAGGTTTGACATGGGGCTTTCACAAAAGCAAATCTCTCATGAATCGAACAACTAAAAGCTGTCCAGAAATAGGCTTACCCTCTACACGGAGGTGATAAGCACTAACTGCACTAAGGTGAACCCTTACAGAGTTGGTCTTGAGACCAGACTCTGCAAGTGTAGAAGGTATTCAAGCAGGGACTGTATAGGACAAGAAAGAGGATCTAGGGTCTTGCTGTCACACCAGACGGCAAACCTCCTCCATTTAAAAGAGTAACATCTCTTTGTGGAATCTTTCCTAGAAGCATGCAAGACTCGGGAGACACCCTCTGAAAGACCCAAGGAGGCAAATTCTAAGCTCTCAACATCCAGGCCGTGAGAGCCAGAGACTGGAGGTTGGGATGTAGTAGTGACCCCTTGTTCTGAGTGATGAGGGTTGGAAAATAGTCCAATCTCCACGGTTCCTCGGAGGACAACTCCAGAAGAAGAGGGAACCAGATCTGACGTGGCCAGAAGGGTGCAATCAGGATCATGGTTCCGCAGTCTTGCTTAAGTTTCAGCAAAGTTTTCCCTACTAGAGGTATGGGAGGATACGCATACAGGAGGCCTGTCCACCAATGTACGAGAAAGGCATCTGACGCTAGTCTGTCATGGGCCTGAAACTTGGAATAGAACTGAGGGACCTTGTGATTGATCTGAGTGGCAAAAAGATCCACCGAGGGAGTGCCCCACGCTCGGAAGATCTTGCGGACTATGCTCATGTTCAGTGACCACTCGTGAAGTTGCCTTATCCTGCTCAGTCTGTCGGCCAGACTGTTTACACCTGCCAGATAAGTGGCTTGGAGAAACATACCGTGACGGCGTGCCCAAAGCCACATCGGGACGGCTTCCTGACACAGAGGGCGAGATCCGGTGCACCCCTGCTTGTTGGTATAGTACATGGCAACCTGATTGTCTGTCTGAATTAAGATGACTTGGTTGGACAGCTGATCTCTGAAAGCCTTTAGAGCGTTCCAGATCGCTCAATTCCAGGAGGTTGATCTGCAGACCTTTTTCCTGAAAGGATCAGGCTCTCTGAGTGTGGAGCCCATCTACATGAGCTCCACACCCCAGGAGAAATGCATCTGTCAGCTCTTTCTGTGGCTGAGGAACTTGGAATGGTGGCCCCATGATCAAACTGGATCGAATTGTCCACCACTGAAGAGAATTCCGAAAACTGGTGGACAGTTGGACTACATCTTCTAGATCCCCCGCAGCTTGAAACCACTGGGAAGCTAGGGTCCATTGAGCTGATCTCATATGTAGGCGTGCCATGGGAGTTACATGAACTGTAGAGGCCATGTGCCCGAGAAGTCTCAACATCTGCCAAGCCGTGCCCTGCTGGGACACTCGAACCATGGACACCAGGTACAGAAAGTTGTCCGCCCCTGCCTCTGGGAGATAAGCTCAAGCTGTCTGAGTGTTCAACAGGGATCCAATGAATTCCAATTTTTGGACTGGGGTGAGATAGGACTTGGGATAATTTATGACAAACCCCAGTAGCTCTAGCACCCGAATAGTCATTCGCATGAACTCCAAAGTAGAGAGTTGCACGGGGACAGAAATCTTACCCATCCCCGCCCGTCCCTGTTGGAATTTTACCCGTCCCCACCCGTCCCCACTGGAATCTTACCCATCCCCACCCATCCCCGCAAAAATTTAAACCATCCCAACCCGTCCCCACCCATCCCCGCAAGAATTTAACCCATCCCCACCCATCCCCGTAAAAATTTAACCCATGCCCACCCATCCCCGTAAGAATTTAATGGTACATAAAAGAAAATTCCAGTCAGCTCCCTCAGTCTCTCTCTGGATTTGAGCCACAGCACTGTAGGCAAGGAAGGAACGGAAGTTGGAACTTGGAACACTCTGGTGCGCACATGTAAGATTTGTCTCTGATTCACTGGCAGTGTGTGCTGAGAGGTCACCACATGCACGCGCCAGTAGGTCAGGTGACATCTGATTCTTGTGCCTGTGTCAGAGCTGAGGTCTGTGCACCAGTCTGAGAGCAAAGAGGATTAATAATAACATAGTAAGTGACAGCAAATAGACCTGAACAGTCCATCCACTCTGCCCAATAGTCACACTCATGATCAATTCATCATTAAATCAACGAGTGTGATATTATATACTTGATTATGGTCTTTCGTGTTTCTGGAACAAAGACCACAGAAGTCTATCTGGTCCCATCCTTATGTTCCAACTGCTGGAGTTGCCATCGAAGCCCACTCCACAGGCCCGTGCCAAGGGTCTATGCCGCCCCCCCCCCCCCCCCCGCAGACGAACTGTTGGCCCCCCCCCCCCCCCCGCAGAAGAACAGTTGGCGCTCCCCAGCAGAAGAACAGTTGGCACGCGCGCCCCTCTCCCCCCCGTGAAGATGATCGCTGCGTGCCCTGGGGGCCTTTAAATCTTTTACTTGCAGTCGCAGCAGCATCTGTGAAAACGGAGCGCTGCCGACGTCTCTCTTCCCTTCGCGCTCTTGGTTCCCTCAGTGTCCGCCTGCGGTGCTTACCCCGCTTACCTCATCGGCACGGCCCTGCCACTCCAGCCTATTCATGTTCTCATTTGTGGGACACAGACCGTAAAAGTCTGTCCAGCACTGTCCTCATGTTCCAGCCACTGAAGTTGCTGTCTAAGCTTTTCCAGCCCATCCTACACCAGATTGCCATGTATGAGACACAGACCATACAAGTCTGCCAGGTATCAGCCCTAGTTCATCACAGCCAGAGTCGCCATCTAAGCGTGACTTGACACATCCACATACATGCAGCCATTTAAGGTTAGCTTTTATATAACTTCCGTTTTCTAATTAGAGATCCTCTGTGTTCATCCCACACCTTTTTGAATTCCGTCATCATTTGTGACTCTACCACCTCCTTAATGGAAGACTTTCCACATTTATGCTGTTAAAGCAAGGAAGAAGAGGAGGAGGAAGAGACAGCACTCAAAGAAATTGGTATTCGGTAGATGAGAGGCTGGTGCAGGTGCAGCTTACACTTCCACGGGAAGCCTGCAGAACTGCTTCCATCCCCGTGGGAACCCCGCAGGAACTGCCTCCGTCCCCGCGGGAACCCCACAGAACTGCTTCCATCCCCGCGGGAACCCCGCAGGAACTGCCTCCGTCCCCGCGGGAACCCCACAGAACTGCTTCCATCCCCGCGGGAACCCCGCAGGAACTGCCTCCGTCCCCGCGGGAATCCCGCGGGTTCCGCGGGATTCCCGCAAACCCCGTCCCCGTGCAGCTCTCTACTCCAAAGCACCCTCCTTCGAGGTGCTCTTCACCAGCCAATCATCAAGATAAGGAAACACATGCACTCCCGGTCTGTGTAGCGACGCTGCGACTACAGCTAGGCATTTGGTAAACACTCTGGGCGCAGACGCCAGGCCAAAAGGCAGTACACGGTACTGAAAGTGCTATGTTCCTAGCCGAAATCGAAGATACTTCCTGTGAGCTGGGAGTATCGAGATGTGAATGTAAGCATCCTTTAAGTCCAGAGAGCATAGCCAATCGTTTTCCTGAATTATGGGAAGAAGAGTGCCCAGGGAAACCATCCCGAACTTTTCTCGGACTAGAAATTTGTTCAGGGCCCTTAAGTCTAGGATGGGAAACATCCCCCCCCCACCCCGTTTTTTTTTTGCACAAGGAAGTACCTTGTCGAGAGCCGCTGTCGGACAACGCTGCGGGGTTGGTACAGGAGCCAGTGGCAGAATCTGTCGAGACTAGGGAGCAGGTACAGTCTGCTAGACGGACGCATCGGCACCTCCTGAATAGAGGGAGAGCGATCCTCTCAGCGCCAACACTTCTCGGGTGCTGAATCCCTTGACGCCCCGGAGCTCCCGGCACCGTGTGTTGAAGGAGAACGATGACGGTGCTTCTTCGCCTTCGCACGACACCCATCATCGAGACTCCTCGGTACCGATGAGAAAGACGTGGAATCTTCACGTCTCCTCGGGGCCGGGTCCGACGAAGGCCTGCATTAAAAGGAGGCCTCGAGACAGGTGGAGACCCACTCGATGCCTCACTGCTCCCAGCACGAGTTGGTCGTTCCGCAGCCATTACCTTAGCTCCCGACGTCGATGCGTCCTGGTACCGAGTCGAAGGACCAGACTGAGTCCCAAAAAGCTTCTCTCGTTGGGCCTCTCGAGACGCTTGGGTCCGTTTCTTCATGTGAAGACACAGACTACAAGCGGCTGGGGCTGTGGTCAGGCCTAAGGCACTGGATACACCAAGCGTGGGTATCAGTACTCGAGATAGTCCGGTTGCACAGAGTACAACGTTTGAAGTCACTGGGTATCTTCGATGACATGGAAGAAAAAACGGCTTCGGCAAAATCAAAAGACGCGATTGAGCCTATTAAAATAAAAATGGGCAAGAAAAGAAGGGAGCAACCCAACCGTGCGGCATCGAAAAACAAAGGAACTTAAAAGGGGGCAAAAAAGTAAAGAAAACTACGGGAGTTTTTTTTTTTTTTTTACTGTAAATTCTACTAACAAAAAAGAAGAAAAAAGACATCAGAAAACTCTTTCCCGGGCCTGTAAGGAGCAGGGAAAAACTTGACCGCACCTCACTGCGGAGAAAAAATAACTGAGCGAGAATGCTCACGCGACGGGCGGAAAGACAGCTGCGCACACGTGCCAGAAGATTCTGGCAAGATTTGTAAAAATATTTTGCTTGCAAAATTGCCGATTCCCAGGCCGACACGGACGTCAACCCACATGTGAGAACAAGCGGCCTGCTTGTCCTCGGAGAATGTGAGATACTGACTGGCTGGACTTGGGGATAGAAATAAATTGCTGGCAGGTTGAATGGCTAGACACAGGGAGTAAAGAGTTACTGACAGGCTGGACATGGTGGGGGACGGAAGAGGATGAGATGGACACAGGGGAGAATGAGATGCTGGCAGGCTGGATGGGGGAGAATTTGATATACTGACTGGATGACATGGGGGTGGAAATAAAATGCTGATGGGTTGGATATGTAGGCACAGGGAGTAAATTAGATGCTGACAGGCAAGATGGGGTGGGGGGGGGGGGGGGCAGAAAAGAATGCTCCTGATATTGTGAAACTAATCACAATTAAAAATTTTAATTGAAACGTAGCTCTAATTCCAAAACTGTGTAAAAAGCACCATGTTCAAAAGTGATTTCCCACTTCTTTTATCAGCTTTCTGGCTACAAATGAGAAAATATATCAAGATACACAGCTTCAGTTTCAGATACAGTCAAAGACTCATTTCAGCAACACATTGTGGATAAGGAATCAGGGGCGTAGCCAGTATGGGGCCACGGGGGCCTGGGCCCCCGTAGATTGCCCCTGGACCCCCTGCCAACGACCCCCCCTCCCGCCGCCGCCTACCTTTGCTGGCAGGGGACCCCAACCCCCGCCAGCCGAGCCCAGGTCCTCTTCTTCCCAATCCCGCGCAAGGCTTCGTTCTAGTCTGACATCCTACACATTGTACGTGCAGGACGTCAGACTAGAACGAAGCTTTGCACGGGATTAGGAAGAAGAGGACCTGGGCTCGGCTGGCGGGGGTTGGGGGTCCCCCACCAGCAAAGGTAGGCGGCAGCGGGTTGTGGGGGGGGGGGGCAAAGTTGGTGGCGGGGGGTTCGGCAATGGTGGGGGTGAGGGTGGCGGCGCCGGGGTGGGGGCTAAAATGTGCCCCCTCACCTCGGGCTCTGGACCCCCCTCCCGCCGAAGTCTGGCTTCGCCCCTGGTTTAATAGTTTAAAAACATTTGATATACCATCCTATTTGTCAGACAAATCATATATTCACAAAACACAAAAGAAAATAAGAAAAGAACGCCAATTAAAATAGAAAAGTAACAGAGAACACACTCATCTCAATTAATCAAATACAAAAAAGCTCAATATTCTTCCTAGCAGGTCACCTGGTCAGGAGACAATCTCACTCAGCCTGAAATAAACTTTGCAAAATAAATAAGATTTCAACCTAACTTTAAACAAAGAATAAGATTGCTCCTACCGAATATCTTGTGGGAGCTGATTCCATAAATAGAAAGCAAAGCAAAGCAAAACAAAACAAAAAACCCAACACCACCCTCTCTCATAGAGGAGAGGCTCGCCTGGGTCAAGGGATGCCATTAGTACCAGCCAATGATGGCAAACAAGGCCAGCACAATCAATTTAGTCTGCCCAGGAAGGTGGCTAGGGTTGTATCTGCTGCTCTATTCAGGTTACCTCCTTCCTTTATTTTCAGCATTGTACCCTGCTGCTCTGTACAGGTTATCCCCATGCCTTTTTTGACGTTTGAAAGTCTTTTTTCAGTTTTGCTATGGGTAAAAATGCTCTATAATTAGATAGACATAGGTACAAATTAAAGTGGACTGTGCTAATAAGAAAGGCATGCAATTATCAAATTAACCCAGCAATCTCAAAGCTAAAAAATAATCCTGTTTCCAAATGGCTTTCACAAATTTCAACAAACCAACTACATCTTATTCCCTTTATTTTCTTCAAACAAGCCCTATAAAATGAAAACCCTTTCTCTTTAACAGACTATTTCATGAAAATGTAAAACAATGCAGTTTTGTAAAGTTTTTTTTTAACTGGCCTACAAACACATTAGATTAAGAAATACTAATAATGGTAGAGAAAATGGGTACAAAAGACAAGCACTTCTTGCTCACCTTAAAATTACTGTATCGTTCTGTCCTGTTCAAGTAACCTTCATTGGCAAGCAGATCCAGACGAAAAAATCTGTTATAGCCCCAGCATTCTCCAACTTCAAAATCAGAAGCAAACTCTCGAATAATGTTCTTTGATGGGCATTTGAGGACTGGTGAACCATCTCTACCCGTTACTCATACCTTAAAACGAGTTAACATTACAGCTTTGTAAATCAATAGAAAGAGACGTTACAACAGCATTAAGACAAAGCTAACAAATAAACACATTTGCTACATATGATCTTTAAACAGTGCTAGAATCACAGAGAAGCAGCTTTGGGATTTTAGGGATAATTTTATAAAAGTTATTTTCATGTGTGTTCAAGTCCTAACTGGTATGAGAGTATATGCTTTGACATAATAATGCATATTTTGCGAAACAGCATGTAGAGAGGCAGAAAATGGGTGGAACACACATGTACGCTCAGATTATAAAACACACAAATCTATGCACATGCATAAAAATTATAGGCAGACGCAAATGTAAATATCCACACCTGCAATGTAGGTACAGTTTCTGTCTTTTATGCTCGCATTTAGTAAAAGCAAGTAGGCACCTACTTGTCTTTTTAAAACTGACCCAAAATAGGCCCCTGAAAACACTTCACTGGGCACCCCCTTATAAAATTACCCTCCATATGCCTAACTAAGTCCAACTATTTTTATGGAGAAATATTTGTCCAGAAGCATTATGCTCTTGCAAGCTCATGTAAATTAAGTATTTTTATAGTTAGAAGATTAAACTTGGATTTGCTCAATAGCAAACGTAAAACCAGTTGAATGCCTAAAAGTTACCAAAATGTGTGCTTTATTTTAAAGCTTTGAGAACGACGACCATGGCATATTCAACACAGAGAATCTTACAGACTTTTACAAATAAAGATTCACTTTATAAAACATGACAAACATGTATAGGGTTACAAACCACACAAGTAGAATGAAACCCTTATGTGTGAATTACCTACCATAATCAGCATTAGAAAAAAATAACTAAGTTGGAGAGAAAAAAAAAGTGCTGGTGGAAGATCATATTAAGATTATTTTAGAGTTAACAATTCTATTGCTACTGGATTGTGGTAATTCATTATATTTGAGTCTTTCTTGTAAGGAACTTTCTAGAATTCAAATGATTCAGAACTCAGCCGCTAGGTTAATATTTCGGAAAACTTGGCTGATCCATTTAAGTCCTTTAGTAGGAGTACTGCTCTGGTTGCCCATGAAGTCTAGGATCATTTTTAAGAGACAGATTGTGCCCTGGAAAGTGGATCTCAGTTGGTGAATGTACTGAAATCCAGGCAGTTTCTAGAAGATGTAATTACTTATTGCTAGCTTTTCTTTCAACTAAAATATACGGTTTAAGGCCATTTTTGCTCAATCAATTTTTTTTTCCTGGCTGTTCATTATTGGAATAATTTTGTTTCGTAAAGCTTCGAAGACCTATTTACTACATCCGGGGGCCCCTAATTTTCTTACTGCATGTAATGATTTGTTTTCTCTGCATCTGATGTTCTGTTGTCAGCCTCTTTATTTATTTGGTTCACTTGTGTCCCACATTTTCCCAGCTTATGTGGGCTCAATGTGGCTAACAAAGTTACTAGAAAATTACATAATACAACAGGATAAAATTGTTCCAGAAAAAAGTGACAAATACAAGTTCAGAAGCAGCTGAAAAAGAGAATACGGATGGGAATACAGGAGCAACAAAAGGGAAGCAGACAGAAGGGAAAAAGCGGAAAACAAACAAAACAGGGGGAAAAAAAGGGGTTTAAAGAGCACCGTGGAAGTCGGGGTAGGCTTTACTAAACAAATAAGTTTTTAGTAATTTTTTTAAATGTTTGATGATCCGGAGTCTCTTTCAGGAGTCTCAGCAAAGCATTCCAGGTTCGCGGGCTGATGAACGAAAAGGAAGAAGCGTAGATCGTCTTGTATTTTAGATTTCTACAGGAAGGATAGTGCAGCTTAAGATAAGTTCGAGATGACGCCAATGAATTTCTAGGTGGTAAATCAAGCAAATCACACATGTAAACTGGTGCTTCTCCGTAAATGATCTTATGAGTTAAGGCGCAGATCTTGAAATCAATACGGTCTTTAATGGGAAGCCAGTGAAGAGTCTCACGGAGAGGCTGCACATTGTCGAAATGAGATTTTCCAAAGAATAGTCTGGCTGCGGTGTTTTGAACCATCTGAAGCTTCTTCAGAATATAGTGTGTACAACCAGCGTAAATTCCACTGCAGTAATCGATGTGGCTGAGGAACATGGAATGTATCAGGGTTCGAAATATATCTTTTGGCAGGAGTTGTATGATGCGTTTAAGCTTCCACAAAGAAAAGAACACTTTTTTCGTAATCTGCTTAACATGACAATCAAGTGATAGATGGTTGTCCAGCGTGACCCCAAGAATTTTCAAACTGTTCAAGATTGGGAGAGTATATTTAGGAGTAACCAAAGCTTTGGGAATAGACTTAGTATGTTGTGAAGAAAAAAACAATACATTGAGTTTTTTTATTTTTTTTATTTTAATATTTATTCATTTATCCATTTTATTACAAGAAACATCTTGCTTAAGAAAGTATACAAAGATAAGGCAGTTACATAACTGCTAAGGGATATTAAGAAAATATATAAAGAGAAAACAATATACATTTTCAAGGAAACCCATACTCAAGTCCATAAATTTGAAATCCAAGATTAGGATATCTAAGGGAGTATAACGAAAGGAAATAAATAACGGATGGTGGAAACCTTGCTAAGTGGAGTTATCTTATAATTTAATGCTTATCCACTTTTACCGAGGCAATAAGTGCCGATACGTGAGCTGGTTCTGTGAAAACGTATTTCTTCTCCCTAAGCCCTATTATGCACCTGCAGGGGTACCTTAAAAAAAGGTTCCCCCCAAGTGCAAAACCTCAGGCCTAAGGAGCAAGAATTGTTTCCTCCGTTTTCTAGTCTCTTTAGAGACATCAGGAAATAATAATATTTAAAGCCCAAAAAAGGCTTATCTTTATTTCGGAAAACAATACACTGAGTTTTATCCTTTTTGAGTTTAAATTGAAATGCATTAGCCCAGGATTCCATAATGGAAAAACTGGCTTGGCTCTAACTAGCCTTGAATCTAAATTTAGGGAGTTGGCGAGAGATAAATCCCAGATAACATAACAAATCATGGCTGTCACAAAGAGTGGGCATTCAGGGTGTCAGCCCTGAACACCAAGTGGGTGCCTCTCCTTTTAGACAGCCCAGCGCTGCATAGCAAGGTCCTATTCTATAATGGTATCCAGCTGCCCAGATTCAGTTATAGAATACTATCACAACATGGCACTGGCATGTCTACATATTTGTGACTGCACTTACACCACAACAAATGGACTCCAAACATCTCAACAATTCTCTGTGCATTCAAACATCACTGCACTTACACCAGCCAGACTTGCTGCAACCGCAGTTGTGTAAATGTGGAATACACATGTGCAGCCTCACCCATTGCCCTCCCGTGAACACCCAACCTCACATTTACAAGCTATGCCAGTTATGCACACACTTACAGAATAGCACTTAGTTGCCCTGCTGCTACTTTTGCGTGCAAATGTGCACTTACACGCAAAAATGATAGTATTTTGTACATTTATGCACTCAAGTTTTGCACATAGGCAGGTGCCCAATTATAGAACTGCTCTTCAAGAGTGAGGGGGGGGGGGGGGGCAGGACCAAACTATTCTTTTGAATCAATTTGCAAGCATACAAGTCCAAAACGGAAATGAATTGCAAATGTGATCCTGGCTCTGGGTGCTATTTTGTCCAGCAACTGCCCTGACCAATGTCATAACCAAAGCCAAAAGATGATTAAAAAAAAAAAAATGCTCGTTGACAAAAAGGGAGTGATGCTTATTACCTAAAAGAAGGGTAATATGCCAAATTAAAACGACCTGAAATGTGTCACAGATTGTACTTCTACTATACCATTTTTTAGATATACTGCCCCATCACTCCGCAATCCGCCCTCACACCTAAAACCTAATTATCACACCATCCACAAACTACCCCCCCACAACTGCCCCATCAACCCACAAATATTCACCACTCTGGCAACTACCAGCCCCCCACCCAACCAGTAGTATAGCCAGAGTGGCATGGGGGACCTAGGCCCCCCCCACTTTAAGTTTGGGCTCCCCCAAATTCCAGCATCTTCTGTTTTTGGCAGGGATACTGAAGATCTGCCAGCAGAAAAAGGCCCTCTACTGGTCACCAAGCAGTCAGCAGAACTTTCCATTGGCCATTTCGATCCCCCCCCCCCCCCCAATGCATGTGTGACAACTGAGTATGCATGAGAAGTGGTGACAGCCTATGAACCAGCTGCTAACTGCCAGGCTGCTGGTGGAGAACCTTTTCTACTGGTGAGGCTTGGGGATCTATGCCAGCTCAAGTGCTTGGGGGTTGTGGAGGGAGAAGCAAAAAGGGCAGATCAGAGAACAAGGGGGGCAAGGCAACCTTTTGTGCCCCCTACTTTGGGCTCAGATCCTCCCCAAAATGTAAGTCTGGCTATACAATTGCCTCATCAATCCACAAACTGCCACCAATTCCAAAAGGTTTTACCTGCAACTGCTAAACCAAATGCAAACTCCCCCACTCCACACTCAAAAAAATCTTATGCCCAAAACTGTCCCACCCCCATAAAAATCTCTCTGCAACTACCCTTATACCAAAAAACAAACTGATCCACCCCCACAGACTGCTCTATCCCCCAAACTCTACCCCCATGCAATTGTCCAATTCATCACCAAAGAATACCCATTACTATCTCACCACCCTATAAACTTCCTTCACATCATTCACACATACACACACATATCTCTACACTCAGCAACACATAGGTAACACAGATTCACCCATATCTATATCTCTATTTATATCTTTCTATCTATCTACTGGGGTTGGAAAGAATAACAGGAGCAATGCTCCACATGCTTTACACATTTGTTATTCTTTCCAACTCAATGAAAAGTCAGAAAGAAATTGTACATGAGGGACTGAGATTGTTTGTCTAGTGGCAAAATACCTCTTCAAAAATATAATAAAACACATTTAAATTTAACATGAAGAAAAACTGGTAAAAGACACATTGAATTTGAAAATGGGCCAGTTTGGGCTGGGAGCTCCAGAGAAAGAAAATAGCCCCATACATTTCTATAACAGAAGCAATTCCATTTTCTGCAACAAAGCAACTTTGATCCACTGAAGCATTGTAATTAGTGAAATGATCCTTTCAAATGCTTCTCTTTGCTACTCTCCTAGTCACAGATACAAAAACTAACATATAAACATGCATGCAGAGGAATCTGAAATAATTCCATAAGGTAAGGCGTGCCCCTGAATACTTTCCTTACTATACACTCCCACTTCAGCCACATCCCTATCCATGCTGAACTGATTCTTACCGATTCAAATGTATATTTGTCTTTCTTGTAAAATTTATTGTGAAATCTAGTGACTGAACCATATAGCTTTTTTAATGCTTGCTGTGTATGGTGACAGTATTTGAACTGGGCAACTCTGTGGTTAAACTAAAAAATCCATCCTTTGATATCTGTTGACAGTGACAAATAAATGGTTTGATACATTATCACATTTTTATTTTTCTTTCTAAATGGAATGTTTGGATGCCATGTCATCCAAATCAACCCACCCTCCTCTCCTCCAGGCCAGAGACACACAGATGTTAGAAAAATTCTGTAAATCATGCTTTGCATGCTTTCCCAACTTTTTTTTGTTGTTGAGGGGATCTGAAACCATCTGAACCTGATCACAGTCAAAAGAAAAGACTGAAGGGATACGCTGAGGGGCTGTACAGAACACCCACGCAATTCAGAAAACCTTCTGGAAGTTTCTGAACTCTGGAAGAGCAAAGAGCAGCTAGTTTGGTGCCATGTGGTAATGTCACCACTTGTATAGCTGGAATAATCCTGCTTTTCAAGGAGAAAGTTAAATTCCATACATGCCCCTTTTTAACACTGGAAATGAGAGGCTTACTATGTTTTAGTTGTAGAATGCTAAATCTATAATCACCTAACATTAACATTTAACTTTCATCAGGCTAATCCCAATAATCTAAATTAGTGTTAACTACAAAAGCCAACAGTTTAACTCATCACGTGGGAATAACAGATCAAGCAAAAAAAAAAAAAAAACACCTCAGAAAACATCTAATGTGTTTAATCAAACATCCATTCAGGTTCAGAAGGCAGCATGAAAGATGCTAGACAAGATAAGGAAAAATGATTGCTAATCATTAAAATAGAAGTCAGCCAGCTAAACTGCTATCAAGCTAACCAGGCACCTAATTTCAATAGCTTTTGTCAGCCAGTACATGGCATTTGCAAATTTACAGCAGTTCAAAACATGCTGATAGCAAGAGGGCTCAAGAAGGACTGCTATCTGACAGAACTGGTACCTTATCTAACTGTAACAGTCAAACATTATTGTCAGTTGTTCTCCTGTATATTACTATATGCAAATCTTCAAAAGCAAATCATGTAAGAACTGAACTTTTGAAGAACACCACAAGAAACAAAACAAGCAACATACTTATCAACTTAGCTCTAGGAAATATGTCAGGCAAGGAATTCAAATATACTTTGCACTACTACTACTAGTACTACTTATCATTTCTATAGCGCTACCGGATGTACGCAGCGCTTCACACTTGAACATGGAGAGACAGTTCCTGCTCAATAGAGCTTACAATCTAATTATGACAGACAGATAGGACAAGTAAGGGATAAGGGTTAGGACAGACAGGACATATCAGGGATAGGGGACAGTTGAAGGTTTAGGTTTAGGAGTTAAAAGCAGCATCGAAGATGTGGGTTTTTAGCCTAGATTTGAAGATGGCCAGAGATGAGGCTTGGCGTACCGGCTCAGGAAGTTTATTCCAGGCATACGGTGCAACAAGATAGAAGGAACGGAGTCTGGAGTTAGCGGTGGAGGAGAAGGGTGCAGATAAGAGAGATTTGCCCAGTGAGCGGAGTTCCCGGGGAGGAGTGTAGGGACAGATGAGAGTGGAGAGGTATTGAGGAGCTGCAGAGTGAATGCATTTGTAAGTCAGTAAGAGGAGTTTGAACTGAATGCGGAAACGAATAGGGAGCCAATGAAGTGTCTTGAGGAGAGGGCTAATATGAGCATAACGACACTGGCAGAATTTTGAACACATTGAAAAGTAGAGAGATGGCTCAGTGGGAGACCTGTGAGAAGCAAGTTGTAGTAGTCTAAGCGGGAGGTGATAAGAGTGTGGATGAGGGTTCTGGTTGCATACTCAGAAAGGAAAGAGCGAATTTTGGTGATATTATAGAGGAAGAAACGACAGGTTTTAGCAGTCTGTTGAATATGTGAAGTGAAGGAGAGGGAGGAGTTGAAGATGACCCCAAGGTTACGTGCTGATGAGATGGAAAGGATGAGAGTCAGAGAGTTAGTGGGCAAGGACAGATAAATAGACAGGAATTAATAGGCCTTCAGTTTTGTAAATGAATAAACAATACAACTCATACCAACATTATTTTCACAACTCTTTAAAATGTCCCTGGCAAGCAGGGTTTGATAGTGACTCAAATAAGGAACTTTATTCAACTCCCCTCTCCCTTCAATAGTTGTACTGAGACAAGTGAAATCCTCTTTTCTGGGCTGAATTAAGGCATGGGTAAACTACTCATGTACCTATGACCCAAAGGTTTAGGGGGGACTTTGACAAATTTATTTGGATTTTAACAGGCTAGTGTTGCCAATTGTCTAGTTTTTTTGGGGGGGGGGGGGTTTTCAGGAAACACACACAGCATCTACGCACATAAATTAATCTAGGAAATTGTGTGTGTGAAAAAGCAGGTGTAAATATTTGAACTTTTTATTTTTGTCACGGGGGCTATTTTGTGTGAGGGACCATTTTGTTACAAGTCACCCTGACATAATAGCCCAGACAAAATAGCTCTGACAAAATAGAATTGTAACAAAATAGACCTTGACAAATTGGCCCCTAACAATACAGCCCTCCCACAAAATAACCCCCATGAGAAGAAGATAGCCCCAGTGACAAAAATAAAAAGTGCATATATTTACACCTGCTTTTCTGCACACACAATTTCTTAGATTAATTAATGTGCATAGATGCTATGTGTGTTCAAGCTCATGTGCACATCTGGAAGGAAACTTTTCAATAGCTTCTTTTTGAACAATATACTGTGCTACATATAGAAATGCTTTTTAAAATTACCCCACTAGAGGATTGACTGAGGTGCATCTGTGATGCCCTTTGAACAGTAAATTCAACAGATTATGACAAAACTATCAAGTGATCTGAGAAGCAGAGACACGACCAATTAGGACAAGGATTTTAAAAATGCAGAAAGGAGATGCTTTGCAGAGGGGAACGCTTGGAAAAACCGATGACCTTACAAAAAGACAATATGGAAACAGTGAATTGAAAGTCATTCTGTCCCCCTCCCCCCAAAACAGTAATGTTTGACTATTCCATGAGAAAAACTGAGTAAATATAAATATATAAAACCTGTACTCGATAGGTCAGAGAACAGAAGATACTCTTCTTTGTGTGATTCTAGAGTCTGGAGGAGCCCTGGTATTCCAAGGGTCAGGGTCGCCAAGGGGGGAGGGGCAAAATTCCCTGGGCCCAGGCTCTCTCGCCCTCTCCTGCTCCCAGGCTGTCAGCACTGCAGTCCCCAGTCTCCACCTATCTACCTACCTACCCTCAAGCTCCCTTCTGTCTGCCATCCGACCACCTTCATTTAAGAAAAAAAAAAAAAAAATTCTCGAAATTGGCAGCACAGCGCCTTCTGTGTGAAAGGGGCAGATCGCCTCGAGCGGGCCTTCCCTCACTGTGTGTTGCCCTCGCGGAAATAGGAAGTTACATCAGAGGAGGGCGGGACACAGCCTTCTTTTGTATCGGATATACAGAAAAGAGGATCTTGCAGTGGCGTTCCTGGCCTGGATGGCACCCGGGGCGGAGCGCCGATGCGCCCCCCCCCCCCCCCGCTAGATGACACCTCCCCCCCTCCGGCGAAATGACACCCCCCCCCCGGGTGCACGCCGCTGGAGGGGGGGGGGTGCCACGGTGCGCGCCTGCTCCTCCGAGTTCGCTATACTTCGTTTGTTCGCTGCAGCTCCCTCTGCCCCGGAACAAGTTTAGCGAACTCGGAGGAGCAGGCGCGCGCCGCGGCACCCCCCAGCGGTGTGCACCCGGGGGGGGGGGGGACCGCCCCCACCTTGGTACGCCACTGGGATCTTGTACTACTTCATCTACACATTCCTAAGGATTCTGGGAATGTGCACTGTTACAGTTTCCTTCGTTGTGGGGGTGGGGAGGGCACCAAACTCAAGGATGTCCAACAACTCAGCCCTAGACTCATCTTTGGTTTCCAAACCAAATAGGATGAACATCCATTTCTCTAATAAAACTAGAGAAGGACAGCTCCTCAGGGGACAACTTTCTCCTTTGGTGTAGAAGGGAGGGATGTGAAGGAATAAAAAGGGAACCTTCCTAAGAGAAAACCTCTGGTGCTTCTTCAGATGCCCAGAGAAAATAGAATAAACCAACCAGAATGCTCAAAGCCTAAGGGGGCCAAGTGAGCCATGGACAGAAATACCATAAACCTGATGGGGATAAATACAAGAGGAGTAAGGCACTGGCCCCACGTCAACACTTACACGAGAGAAAATAAGAAATCAGAAGAACTACTCCTAAGGCAAAACAGACACGAGCTTAGGGGAGAGCAACAAAATGCATTCTTGCTGCTCCACAGCAAAGCACAGCTTGGTCCTGCACTACAGGGGTGAGCAGGAAGGCATACACATGGGCGGTGCACTGCCCTCAAAAACTTCTGGAAGTTGCTGGAGAGTAGTTCCATGCAGGACTCCACTGGATGATGTCACCAATCAGTGTGGACATTTGTCCGTAAAGAAAAGCAAAAACTTACATGAGGTGAAGGGCATGTTGATGATATTACATGGGATGGGATGAAGGGCATGAAATCACAAGAATGATACCTACATGGGGCAGGTATAGATATGGAGAAAGACATCTACACTAAGATGGTAGGGGAGAGGCAGGGAAAGAGAGACATCAGATGGGTGAGAATCAAGATTACATGGCATGGAGGAGTAATAGGGAGGATAGGGAGAACTACAGGTTGGAGAGTGGGAGAGGAGAAGAGCGAGGGAGACTAGACATAGGGTTAGGAAGGATAGCGTTACCAAATGTCTCCAGATGATCAGGTCAGGGGATATGGAAGAATGTGGAAGGAAAGAATGGAGAATGGAAAAATTGGAGACCTGAAAGAAAGGAGAAGGGATAGATGAAAATCAAAGAACTGGAGAAGGAAACATGACAGAAAAACAGAAAATGAAAAAGAGACATTGAAAAAACAAGATAATGAAAACAGAAAAAAAAAAGACTAAAACTAACACAATTAGAAAAATAAAATGCCCACACAATTTTATTTTAAATTTACTGATTGAAATATGGTCAGCTTTGGAAATACACATCCAATTTCTTTGTATGTTTCTGTTCCTTCATTTTCACTACATGCAGAGACTGGCTTCTTAGGATTTCAATTTCAAATCTACTACAATATTTCCAAAGCATTTTCGGTATTATTCACTATCCCTTTCCTAATAATTCCTAGCATCCTGTTTACTTTTTTGGCTGCCACCACACACTGAGCAGAAGATTTCAGAATATTATCTATGACGACACCTATATCTTTTTCTTGAGTGCTGACCCCCAAGGTGAACCCTAGCATCAGGTAACTATGATTCATGTTATTCTTTCCAATGTGCATCACCTTTTCTTTATCCATTTATTTCACCTGTCATTTGGATGTCCAGTCTTCCAATTTCCTGCAATATTTCACAGTCCGAATGTGTTTTAATAACCTTTGCAGCAGACCACCCTTGGCATCTCTGGTTTGTTCCAATGTGGAAATAACTTGTCCCAGCTTCCTGGTTCTCAACCCACCCCATTAAGTATATACTTAAAAATCTTAACCAGGGGTCACGTGATGGCAGCGGCGTGAGCGGACGCCTGGAAGCTCGGCTCCGCTCCCTCGATAGCATATTCGCCCTCTAATGCAACCCCCCCCCAGAGGAATTTGAGATGGCCAGCATGAGGAAACTGTAGTAGCAGTGCTGGAGAATTGGTTTGCGTGGTTTTGAAGCACTGGAAGGGGTGTTATGCCAGCCAGGTCGACGCGTGTGGGGAAAGAACAGGCTGTGAGTGGTGTGCGCGAGATGGCGGCCCAGCAGCGTGACTTTCCTCTGGCCCATGTTCCTGAAGACACTATCAACATTTCGGTGCGCCACATGTCTAGCATATTGGATGAAAAACTGGCTTAGCTGCATGCTGCCCTTGATGAACTGAAAGATTCGGTATCAGGGCATGCGATGCGCATACAGCACGCGGAGGATCGCATCTCCACCCAAGAGGATCGGTCCAAACACTGGAAGAATGTGTGAGAGGAATGGAGGAGCGGCAGAAACAACTAGAGGAGAATGTTGAAGATCAGGAAAATTGAAGGAGACGCAACAACATCTGAACCATTGGTTTGTCAGAATCCCTTAAAGAGGCGGATTTAAAAGAAATAGCGGAGAGATGGTTACCCGAGGCGGTTGGCTTGCCAGAGGGTGTGGGGTCTGTGCACGTGGAAAGAGCACACTGAGTTGGAAGTAGAAGGGAAGACGGAGCCAGGCCACGACCTGTTATCGCTCGATATCTGAATTACGCTGTAAAAGCCCGAATCCTGGAACTGTTTAAACGTGTGCGTTCACTGGACTACAAGGGCTCCAAGGCGCTGTTATTTCAAGATTACTCCCTTAAGGTTTCTGAACAACGGATAGTCCTCGCGCCTTTCTGTACGCAGCTGTTCAACAGAGGAATTAAGTTTGCATTCCAGTACCCGGCTAAGGTGCAGCTGACTTACGATAATCGCGCCATGGTCCTTGCGTCTGCTGGGGAACTCTGTGCCTTCATTGAAAAGCTGCCACCCCCCTGACTCAGCGACGGAATAACAGAACTGCTGCAAGAAGGCATCCACTGGTGTTTTTACATGGGAGATGATGGAGAAAGGAACCATGTAGCACGGACAAGTTACCAGCTGTGGATGCGTATGATGGTACGAGGTGCAGGAGACAGGCCTACATAAGGCGCGGGTACACAATAGGTTCTCCTGTTTGTTGCAATGTCTTACAATGCCTTGTTATGATTACCTACCACTTACTGATGTTGTTAAAAAAAAATTTTTCTTTTATTATTACGGGATGTTGATGTTAAATGATATCCGGAGGGGGAGGAGGTTGGAGGGGGGTCGACATTTGCTTGTTTATTTGTATGGGAGGTAGGAGGAGCGGAGGGAGCAAGGAAATGTGTTGGATGGGAGGGACTGGGGTAAAAGTTAGGGAAAAAGGGCTTACGAGGGGAGAGGGGAATGACTGGTGGGGTGGGCGGGGATTGAATGGATTGAACTATTGTAGGGATGGCTGTTTGAGCTAAGTGTATGGGAGGTGGATGCATGGGGGGTAGCTGGGATAATAGGGGGACCAGAGCCAGAGAAGTGGATGGAGAATGAACCCCTCCATGTATTTAGACAGGAGTTCAAGCAGTTTCTTATACAAGAATGGGGATATTTTTTAGGAGATAACGATCAGTCTGAAGTAGATCCAGTCATTTACTGGGAGGCGGGGAAAGCCACCATTCGGGGGAAAATAATGGAGTATAGTGCCCGCATGCAGAAGCTCCAGGATCAGGAATTAATCAGTTTGGCACGTAGGCTAAAATCACTTAGAGCGCAGCTGGTGAGGAGGGTCTGGTGAGGCGTGCCAGGAATACTTGGATACTAGATATAAGGTTCATATCCTTTTGACTAATAGAGCTAAACGAGACATACAGATGTACAAATACCAACTGCTTAAGTGGGGCAACAAGGCGGGCAAACTGTTGGTTAGTTTAATTTGAAATAGAGCCCCAAAGTGGGTAATCACCAAGATTTGTACTAGCTCAGGGGGGATAGTTAGCAGTGAAAGGGACATCCACAGCGCCTTTGTAAACTTTTACACAGATTTGTACGATAAAGGCTGTAGTGATACGAGGAAAAGGGAATGTTTTTTTCAGTGGGCTGGATCTTCCTGTTCTCACCCCGGCTCAGTTGGAGGCCCTTAATAGCCCAATTATCAGGTACAGAAATGCTGCATGCGTTGAAGCGCCTTAAAGTAGCAAAAGCACTGGGACCAGATGGGCTGGGCCCTGAATTTTATAAAATATTGGGTCATCATATTCTGGGTCCTTTCCAGGCATTGTGTCATGCCTTATTTCAACCGGAGCAAGACGTAGGGAGGTTGGCACACGCCATCACTGTGGTTCTACCCAAACAGGGGAGAGATACAGAGATATTGGGGTCGTACCGACCTATCTCCCTCTTAAATCAGGACCTCAAGCTATTTGCGAGTATACTGGCTGCCAGGTTGGGGAAGGCCTTGCCTATACTGGTGCATACAGATCAAACTGGGTTTGTGTCTGGCAGGTACGCGTCCACCAACATACTGAGAGCACTAAGTGCCTTGCAGGAGAGGGGGGGGGGGGGGTAGGCTAGGGGATGTGATTATTGCCAGTCTAGATGTTGAAAAGGAGTTTGATAAGATCTTGTGGGATTATCTATTTTGGGTTTTGCCTCAGTTTGGGATCATGGGAAATTTTCTAACGGGAGTCTGTGCGCTCTATTCTAAGCCTATGGCGCAGATTTTGGTTAATGGACAGCTTACCCCCTCTTTTACACTAGAGTGTGGGACGAGACAGCGATGCCAGCTATCTCCTATGTTGTTTGTACTGTCTCTGGAACCCCTGTTGTGCAAGATTAGGCAGTCAGACGCCCTTCGAGGTATAAAGGTAGGAGACTAGGACTATAAGATTAATCTGTTTGCAGACGACGTGTTAATATTTCTGAAACATGCTTCCCAGGACGTAGATGTCATGGTGAAGCTTATTCAAGAATCTGGCTCCTTTTCGGAGATTATGGATTAATTTTGACAAGCCAGAAGCGATGGCGCTTTCCTTGGGTTGCTCTTGCAGTAGTCTGATTAACTTCCCTCTTGCTTCGAATAGAGGCCCCCTGAAATATTTGGGTGTGTTCCTTCACTTAGATGCTGGAATTAGGTACCAGAAGAATGTTAGGGATCGGATAGCTAGTATTAGATCTTTGTGCAATAGTTGGAGAGACCTTCCTTTGTCTCTGTTGGGGAGGGTTGCCCTGGTAAAGATGGTGTTACTGCCTAAATTATTGTATCCTCTTCAGATGATGCCTCTGTGGGTTGCCAGGCAAGATGAGGCGGCGTACAGGGGTATAGTGACTTCTTTCATTTGGTCAAATCGCAGGGCGTGGATAAGCTACTCTAAGTTGACAAGCCCTAGAGAGAGGGGGGGGGAGTGAATCTCCCAGATTTGCATTTATATAATGTAGCAGCGGCACTTCGTTGGTTGCATGAAGTACATACTGGGGAATCACGATATGCTCCAGTGGGCCTATGGGAGTATAAAGCATCACCATTTACTGTCTTCAATGCGTTGCATGCTAAGGCTGGGGGGCCTACTATATCGCCATTACTGCAGCCGCTGCTTAGGGCGTGGTGGCGCTCAAAACAGGAAGGTGCCCTTCTTGGAATTGGTGAAAAATCCGGAATTCCCCCAAGGACAGGGTTTTAGTGTCTGGGAGTTGTGGCGGCAAAGAGGGTGTAGATATGTGGGACAATTTTTGGAAGGGGGTGAAGGGCCATACCATCTATTGGGGAGTATCAGAAGACGTGGGGGTTACCTGCCAATTTTCTATTCTCATATCTCCAAGTACAACACTATGAATTGTCATCCCTACGGGAGCAGGGGGGTTGTTACCCAACTTTTACCCAGCTAGATGAAATGATTATGCAGCTGCCCCCTGTAGCAAATAAACTCTCAGTGTGGTATAGGACGGGTAAGAAATTCCGGGAGTTTAGCCCCATTGAGCAATTAGTGGAAAAATTGAGTGAATGTTTGGGGGAAACTGTGAGTGGGAAAGACTTGACATCTGGTTTTCGTTTACCATTTCAAGTCACCCCAGATGCAAAGTTGCAGGAGACGCAATTTAGGATACTGCATGATTCGTACATCTCAAAAAGCAAGGGGAGGGCTATGGCACTTTGGGACACAGACCTATGTGATAAGTTTGTGGTGGGAAGGGGCACAACAGTTCATCACTTCTTAGAGTGTATTAAATTGCAAACTTTCTGGACTGAAGTTTTAGATGTCATTGAAAAGATAGTGGGCATTCAGTGCGAATGGTCCTACGCAACCCTGCTTCTGGGGTTGGGTGGGGCTCTGGACGCTCAAGGACTGTTACAGCACCAGCAAAGATTTGTACTAGTAGCACTGATGCAGGCACGAAAGGTAATTCTTCATCGCTGGGTGGGCAGCGACCCCCTGTCCACGGCTGAGTGGAGAGCCAGTATGATCCAAATGGTTATGTGGGAGCTCCACCGCGCACAACATCCCATGAGACTCTCTTCCTCAAGATATAAGGATGTTTGAACACTAGCAAAAACCTATTTACAAGGACAATCAGTGGTCGCCCCAGTGAGCACAGAGGGGTGGGGGGTACAATAATAAAAAGAAATGAATGGCGCATATATTTTTGGGAATCTGTTATTGATACTGCATCATTGTCTCATTACCACCTTGAAAGGAACGTTTAATGACACAGTTTTTGAGAGTTGCTGAGCACGTCACAAGTGCTTGACTATTATGTTGTGCCATTCTTCCATAAAGATATTTAAAAAAAAAAAAGAAAATCGTAACCAGCTACTGCTGCCACACCCAAAGCTAGGCCATGCAGCTTTCTCCATGGGGACTCAGAGGAAGATCATAAACTAAGATCCCAGTGGGGGAGGGAGAGGGCAGGGGTCAGAGAAAGAGTAAATGACTCTTGCTGGGGAGGAAAGTTGAAACAAAAGTAGTAAATAGAGGTCCACAAATTTTGCTCAATGCCCAATAAAGTGTTAATCCACCTTAACTCTTTTGGTGTCCTCTTTTACCTGTTGGGCATCTCCTGGCTGTGCAGAGCGTCCAACTTCTCCTCAATATCTAGTATATCACCTCTATGATGCACCCAAACCCTTTAAGACATACAATTCAAATCTAACTCTACTATAGCAGGTCATACATTTTCCCCCTCATTCTATAACCTTAGCGCCTAAATGTAAGTGCCATTTGCACACAAAGATTACAGAATACTAGCACTTATATGTGTGAATGTGACATTCATATGCTTAAATTACCCAATACTTTGTGGCCTCAAGTATAAGACCACCTACGCATCCACCTTCTCCTATATTAGCGCTCATTTGTGGAATGGTCTACCTAAATTGGTCAAACTTACCCGATCACCCGACCTTCAAAAAGCGCCTCAAGACCTTTTTATTTGGAAATGCTTATGCTCCAAACCCGCCTGGCATCTCTTACTTCTGAACTGTAACTGTCATGGTGAAATTAGGCCTTACCTGCTAATTTTCTTTCCTCTAGACCCTCCAGACCGGTCAAGACGCTTGGGTTATGCATGCCTACCAGCAGAGGGAGACTGAGAACACTAACTTCAAACTGAGTACATATAACCTGTGCTAGCCCTCTATCTCCAGTATACACTTAGCAAAGCAGAGAAACAAATCCCTGGAACAGTAACTCTGAAACTAATAAAACCCCTGTACCTGGAAACTAACCGTTAAACACCAACAGTGTGCTTAAACAGATGAAACGCCCAGGCGTCCCACTCTGCAGAATATTAGAGTCAAAGAAAGTTCTCCGACCATACTGAATATAAAATGAACAGACATAGCAGAACACGGCTCAAAATACTTCTGATAATTGACACGGCTGAAAAATACTTCTGATAAGAGACAGGGCGGGCTCTTGACCGGTCTGGAGGGTCTAGAGGAAAGAAATTAGCAGGTAAGGCCTAATTTCACCTTCCTCAGCAACCCTCCAGACCGGTCAAGACGCTTGGGAAGTACCAAAGCAGTAGACACATTAAGGGTGGGACCCACGAAAAGCAGAAGACAACACAGCCGCTCCAAACCGAGCATCCTCTTTTGCCTGCACATCAATCCTATAATGCTTTACAAAAGAATGAATGGACGACCACGCCGCCGCCTTACAAATGTCCTGCGGAGGAATAAAACTACTTTCCGCCCAAGAGGCGGCTACCCCCCGAGTAGAGTGTGCCTTCAGTACCGAGGGAACTGCCCGACGCTTCAACAAATACGCCGAGGCAATAGTCTCCTTCAACCATCTAGCCAGAGTAGCCTTGGAAGCCGCTTCCCCCTTTCTGGGACCTCCAAACAAAATGAACAACCGATCCGACGCTCGGAAGTCCTGCGTTCTGCTCAAATACGACCGCAAAATGCGTCGAACATCCAACTTAGCCAGACGACGTTGAGAGAGATCACCAGACCTATCCCCCAACACTGGTAATGAGATCACCTGATTTACATGAAAGGAGGAGACCACCTTAGGAACAAACGAAGGAACTGTCCGCAAAGTCACTTTCTCCTTAGCCAAGGAGAGAAAAGGCTCTCTACAAGACAAAGCCTGTAGCTCCGAAATTCTACGCGCCGAAGAAATGGCCACCAGAAACACTGTCTTTAAAGTAAGATCTTTACACGAGATGGAAGCCAACGGTTCAAACGGAGGGCCTACCAGAGCCTCCAAGACCAAATTCAAATCCCAGGGCGGAACCGTCGGCCGACGAGGCGGACGAAGCAACTTGACAGCTTTCAAGAACCGCCCCACGTCCGGCGAAGCCGCCAAGGAAATCCCCTGAATCTTTCCACGGAAACAAGACAACGCTGAAACCTGCACTTTCAGGGAAGACAGCGAGAGCCCCCTGTCAAGACCGTCCTGTAGGAACTCCAAAACTTCCGCGACCGAAACACGTAGAGGAACATAATCCCGCTCTTGACACCAGTTCTCAAAAATGCGCCACACCCGCACATAAGCCAAAGAAGTAGACCTCTTACGAGAGCGCAACATGGTATCAATTACCCTGGCCGAAAAACCTTTCTTCCTTAATCTGAGCCTCTCAAGAGCCAGGCCGTAAGCGAGAATGGAGCAGGGTCGGCCATCTCGATCGGCCCCTGAACCAATCTCACCCTGGGCCCCAACGGAATCGGAGCCTGCACTAATAACCGAACCAGGTCTCCGTACCACGGACGTCGAGGCCAATTGGGCGCAATCAGAACCACTAGACCTGCATGGCGCCCGATCCGCTGCACCACGCGGCCCACCAGCGGCCACGGCGGAAATACATAGAGCAACTGTTGAGTCGGCCACGGGAGCACTAACGCGTCGATGCCCTCGGCCCGAGGATCTCTTCGACGACTGAAGAAGCGATCGACCTGAGCATTGCCGGCCGATGCCAAGAGATCCAGCACCGGCCGACCCCATTCCAACACCAGACGATTGAACACTGAGGGATGGAGGGACCACTCCCCGGGGTCTAACGTGTGCCTGCTTAGAAAATCCGCGCTCACGTTGTCCACCCCTGCCACGTGTCCCGCCGAGAGACCCTGAAGATGAGCTTCTGCCCACAACATTAACTCCGCCGCCTCCACAGCTAACGCTTGGCTCTTCGTTCCCCCCTGCCGATTTACATATGCTACGGCCGTGGCATTGTCGGAAAGAACCCTGACTGCCTTGCCTTCTAACAGGCTGTGAAAGGACCGAAGAGCCAACCGAATTGCTCGAGTCTCCAGGCGATTGATGGACCAAGATGCTTCCTCCAACGTCCAACGTCCCTGGGCTACCTGACCCAGGCAATGCGCTCCCCAGCCCGAGAGACTCGCATCCGTGGTCAGCACCGTCCAATTGGGAGCGTCCAGCGACATGCCCTTCGCTAGATTCGGCGAGTGGAGCCACCAGCGAAGGCTGCGACGGGCAACCCCCGACAGAGGGAAACTCTCCTCCAGGTCCTGAGACTGAGGGGACCAACGAGACAACAAGGCTCTCTGTAATTCTCTCATATGGGCCCTGGCCCAAGGAACCACCTCTATTGTTGCTGCCATCAGCCCCAACACCTGAAGATACGCCCGCGCCGAAGGCGCCCTCTGCGCTCGGAGCCGACGGATCTGTTCTTGCAGCTTGGAGATGCGAGGAGCTGTCAAAAACACCCGGCCCTTCTTCGTGTCGAAGCGAACTCCCAGATACTCCAGGGACTGGGAAGGCACCAGGTGACACTTTGCCAGATTGACCACCCAACCGAGCGACTGCAAGAAGGTCACCACACGGCCGGTGGCCTCCTCGCTCTCTGACCTTGATTTGGCCCGAATCAACCAGTCGTCCAGATACGGATGAACCAAAATGCCCTGCAAGCGCAGCGCCGCTGCCACCACCACCATCACCTTGGAGAAGGTGCGAGGCGCAGTCGCCAGACCGAAAGGAAGCGCACAAAACTGAAAATGTCTCCCTAAGACCACAAAGCGAAGAAAACGCTGGTGCGCCTCTAGAATGGGAATGTGTAAGTAAGCCTCTGTCAGATCTAGAGACGTCAGAAACTCTCCTTCTTGCACCGCTACAATAACTGAGCGCAATGTCTCCATCCGAAAGGAGGGAACCTTTAGAGCTGCATTGACCTTCTTGAGGTCTAAAATGGGCCGGAAGGCACCCTCTTCCTTCTTGGGCACCACGAAGTAAATGGAGTAACAGCCCGTACCTCTTTCTAACCTGGGAACAGGTACCACCGCCCCTAAACCGATTAGACGCGACAGAGTGGTCCGTACTGCTCTTGCCTTGTATCTTGAATGACAGGGAGACACGAGAAAGAAATCGGAGAGGGGACTGTCGAATTCTAGGGCGTACCCGTCTCGCACTATCTGTAGGACCCACTGGTCCGACGTGATCTGGACCCACCTCTGGTAAAACAAGCGCAAGCGAGCCCCCACGCGAACCAGAGGCTGGGTCCCCAAACCATCATTGAGACACACGGGACGTACCGGACGCTCCCGAAAAGGAGCCTCGCCCCCCGCGACGGCCACCTCGAAAGGGCTGGGTTCTCTGGAAAAACCGACCCCTAGTCCCCCCAGAAGACCTACCGGGCCGATAACGCCGAGCCTCCTGAAAACGCCCCCGCCCTGCTGCCCCCTTAGACACCTTGGGACGAAGCTCAGGAAGCCGAGGGGCCTTAGCATCACCAAGACCCTTCACCAACTTATCCAATTCCTCCCCGAAAAGCAGAGAGCCCCTAAAAGGGAGGGAACAAAGTTTAGTCTTGGAGGCGGCATCGGCCACCCAGCCCCGCAACCACAGGGCCCGCCTAGCCGCCACCGCAAAGGTCATGTTCTTAGCAGAGGCCCTCAACAAATCGTACAGCGCATCCGCCAAGAACGACGACCCCATCTCCAACTTGGCCAGATCTTGAACAAGAGAAGCCCTATCCGCCTGCGGGCTATCCAGGAGCCTCTCCGCCCAGCGAAAACAGGCCCGAGCCACCAGACCTCCACAAACAGACGCTTGTAGCGCCAAGGCAGACAGATCAAAACTCCGCTTTAGAAAGGTCTCCAATTTCCTATCCTGAGGGTCCCTCAACGCGGCCCCCCCATCCACTGGAATAGCAGTAGCCTTAGTCACTGCCGTCACCACGGCATCCACCGTCGGGGGCCTGAGAGACTCTCTGTCCTCCTGAGGAATAGGATAGAGCTTGGTCATAGCCCGAGCCACCTTACACTGAGCCTCCGGCGAATGCCACTCCTGCGTGATCATATCTCTCAAGTCCGCATTCATAGGGAAAGAACGAGAGACCCGCCTGATCCCCTTAACCAAAGGATCCACCTGCTTCCCATCCCCAATGGGAGCCGCCGCAGGATCAAACCTTAAAGTGGCGGACACCTGCTCAATGAGGTCAGATAATTCATCCCTGTGAAAAATCCTAACCACAGAGGGGTCTTCCCCAGGCAAAGACAGGTCCCCATCCTGCCCTGCAACCGACCCCTCCTCCTCTTCCAGGGGGCTAAAATCACCCTCAGAATCCGGAGGGGAAAAGACCTCTACATCTTCAGAGCACTCCACTCGAGGTCTTTTAGCGGTAGCCCCCCCCAATCTGGGACTAAGGGACTCCGCACCCGATGGGCCCGCCTTCCAAGCCTGAAACAAACTCCAAACAAACTCTGGAGGGAACCCCATGCTGCCCGAGGCCTCCCCCCCAGCGGGACTCGAAATCGGGAGAGACTGAGGCCCCACGACCGTCTCAGCGCCCAAAAGGCCCGAATCCAAGATGGCGGCGGTTCCCGCCAAAATCGGAACCGCCGCTGAAGCGCCAAACTGAGCCGCAGTAACCTCCTGCGATCCCGCCGAAGGAACCTCCGCTGCTAACACCGGTGGCGCGGGGGATAGGGCCTTGGGCTCTCCACAGAACCGGCAGGGACCGCCAGCCGCGTCTACACCCCGACGCGCACACAGCCGGCAACGAAGCAACTTCCCTGACATACTCGCGCCTCAGAAAACAGCTGATTACAACAACCGGCGAACAGCAAATAAAAGAAAAAACACTCACCGGCGCTTAATTACAGGCTCAGCTCTCCCAGACCAGCTGAACACCTCCAGAAACACCGGAGTGCAGCTCCTGCAGCTCTCCACACGAGGTGTGCTTTTTTTTTTTTTTTTTTTTTTCAACTTTATTTGAGCCCTGCTGCTATTATCTGTATGGCACTCAAGGCTGCAGGATTAACACTGCAGCCGAGGCACAACGCTGCCCAAAACGGGAGAGCCAGTCGGGGGGAGGGACCCGGCCACCCGGGTGTGACACCCCAGAGGGGACAATGGCAGGCCCCACCGGACCTACCAACCCCTTGCACACCACAGCTATTCCAGGCACAGGGATTAACACTGCTCTTTCATCAATCTATCCCCAGAAACCAACTGAAGATTAACTAATCTCACAACCAGGACCTAAATCCTACCAGACCGGACAAGCTGCACAGGCTGCATGTCTACCCTCTGCTGAGACTGAGAAAATACTGGAGATAGAGGGCTAGCACAGGTTATATGTACTCAGTTTGAAGTTAGTGTTCTCAGTCTCCCTCTGCTGGTAGGCATGCATAACCCAAGCGTCTTGACCGGTCTGGAGGGTTGCTGAGGAAAGCGGCATTTTGATCACCACTACTCTTTCTCCTTTTCCCTCCTTTGCTATTACCCTTTCTCTCTTTCACTCCTTTGAAATTGATCGTTTGTTTGCTGAATTGTTGTATGTTTTTGTAAACTGTTGTAAGCCACATTGAGTCTGCCCGTGGGTGGGAAAATTGTGGGATATAAATGCTATAAATAAATATTTTGTGCACTCTAAGTGCTATTCTGCAAACTGTACACACAATGGGCATATTGTGTATTTGCAAGGGAATGTATATGTGGGGTAGGGCAAGAGTGGGTCACACATTTACGCAACTTAAAGAATACTATAAATTACATGCTAAAGTGCAATATTTAGGTGCGCATATTTACACCTACTATAAACCTGGTGTATTCGTCTAAATGTTGGCACATAATGCCAACTTATGTTCTATTCTACAATGGCATCTGGGCACCCAGATGCAGTTATAAAAACAGCACTTAGCACTCAGAATTTTGCATATATTTTGGCACACTATACTGAATTATCTGTGCGCGCCAAGCTACAAGGACTCAAATAAGTCTCTTTAGCAGCTGCAAACCCATAACTAGTAGTGATATGCTTGAAATGAAAACAATAAAAAATGACCTAAAACAAGCTTTTACTGACCAAAAATACAGGGTTTAAAACATTCTTAAAACAGAAGAAATCCCTTTTCCTTATTTTGAAGCAATCTACACGAGAACAGTAGCACCCAGACAACTAAAGGGAAACCCACATCTTAGCTCCCTATATTAGCAGAGTTAAGCAATTCCATACTTTGATGTTTCTGGAAGTCCAGCAGAAAGTTCAAGAAATACAGATAGATAATAACCACGCACCACTCCATTTCCATCCTGAAAGGAAGAAGAAAATTAACAAATGAATTCATTTAGTGTAAGTCGCTAGGGTGGATAGTGCCATTGTAAATAATATCTAGAAATCAACACTTGCAATATTAAAAATAGAGACACTGGATTTCTGTCAGAGCTCATGTCTGAAATACACTGAAACAGTAGTGAAGTCAATCCATTTTACAAGATCAGATAAGTATCAAAGAGATAAGGTAGTTTAGCTCAAACTACTGTATCTCTTTGGTACGTATCTGATCTTGTAAAATGGATTGACTTCACTACTGTACCAGCATATGCGATCTCAATGCCAACCTGCAATTAAAATAACCTTGACATGCGCACGAGTCTCCTACAATGCAGACCAATCAACTTTCTTGTAAAGTCTCTTCAGTGACACTACATGATTGGTCTGCATTGTAGGAGGGTTGTGCGCATGTCAAGGTATCTTAACTGGATGTTGGTGTTAGTGAATGCTAACAGTGCCATTTTGAAGCAGAGGATCTTTCTTGCCAATGAGCCAGTTTTGAGGTGTTCAAAAAAGTCTAAGAGAATTTTTCAGAAATTAATTAATTTGGTCACTTTTGGTTTTCTGAGCACATTTAATACATGTACAGAGGTACTTTCTGTATATAAGTTTGTTTGCATGATAACACTTATTAAAGATTCATGCTCTGAATATATTGGTAGAAGAGTAAAGTCATTACATTCAGGATTATAATTCAATATTTCAATAATTCTTCCAGTTTTTGATTTTATTAATTTTAACCTCAAAAATGTTGATTTAGTCAGATTGGATATCTAATTTTGTCCCATTCCATCCTTTTCATACTTAATGACCTGTTCTGAAACTACTGTATATACTTGCCTATAAACTGCCCCCAAGTATAGGTCACTTCCTACTTTCCCCCTTAGTTTCTGTGTCTCTGGGATGAATCACATATACGTTGCTAAATCCCTTTCCATGCTTACTCACCTACACCAGTTCCAGCATCTTCCCTTTGCTATCTCGCCACAACAGCTGCAAAGATAGCATCTCCCCTCCCTTCCCCATGCCGGTGCTTGCAGCGATCCCTGACCCCAAAAGCTGTAGTTTTTTTTTCGAACTGGCGAAGGGCCTTTCCCTACACACCTGCACTCAGGCACATTTCCAGGTCTTGAACTTCCTGTCAGGCAGAGGACACAACCCAGCAGTGCACCTGAGAGTATGGGCCTATAGAGGAAGGCCCAGCACCAGCGCTGAAATGGCTGTACAGGATGAAGAATAGATATCACTGAAAGTGCCAGCATGGAGAAGAGAGGGGAGAATGCTAACCATGCAGCTGCTATGGTGGGAGAGGAAGAGATCACAGGGCTTGATAGGGAAGGGAAGTTGGGGTTGGGATTCTGGAACCAGCATGGGTGGGTAGGGTGGTGGAAAGACAAGACAGTAGAGCTTTAAAATTTAAAAACGCTATGAAATCATACACAAGCATATACAGTAACTTTGGAAATTAGTTAATTAATGGCTTTTTATGCAGTAATTATGAGGGCTGTTGTGGGTTTAGTTCATTACGCATCAAGGGGATTTGGTTGTTTTAGGCTAGGTTATTTTTCTTCTAATTATGGGGGCTGGAGTTGGGTATTTATTATTTTTGTACTATACCCAGTGCATTTTACCTAATGAAAAAGGTGCCAGTACTCAAATGCCAGGCCACCCTTCGGGGGTGGTGTGATCACTGAGGGACCCTCCCCACAATAGCCAGGCCCCCTGCAACTAGTCACAGAATATATGACAATGCAGAATTGGTATGTAGAGCCTGAGGTTTTTCATTAAAACATGGGGACCAGGGGTCAATTCTAGCAGACAATGGAAAAGGTGCAGGTACTCAGTACCCCCAAGTACCCCCTCAAAAAAAACCCTGACTATACCTTACATCACACAAAGCTGTGTAATAAAATGCAACTAACAAATAAATAAATAAAATTACCTTATCTAGCTGGTGTAATCTTACTCTTTCTTCACTGCTTCTATCCAAAGATAACTAGATACAATCCCTATCCTATACCACCTGCCTGCTAGTGGAGGAGTATTGGGCAATCAAGCCATTGTGACATCACTGATGAGGTTGGCTCTTATTGGTAGAATGAGTAGAGGAGTAGCCTAGTGGTTAGTGCAGTGGACTTTGATCCTGGGGAACTGAGTTCGATTCCCACTGCAGCTCCTTGTGACTCTGGGCAAGTCACTTAACCTTCCATTGCCCCTGGCAAAAACCTCAAAAAGGCGGTATATCAAGTACCATTTCCCTAAAATCCAGACAGGGTACACAAAAGCGACAAACTATAGAAGAATCACAGTATTCTCACCTCTCTCCTCTTCTTGGCTCTAGAGATGTGCAGCAATGTCCCAAAAGTCACTACTCTGAACCAAGATCCTCAGGCCCAGCACTCCAAGTAGAGGGGGGACCATTGAGTCCAACTAGATTAATTGATGATTCCAAAGGCCTCCTCTCCCTTACTGATATAGTGCTGTTTCCACAATACTCAGCTACCCAGCAGAGAGAACTAACATGCACACGGTGTGCCACTGCACTGAGCTGCTGAAACACTGGACCCATTCACCAATGACGGCTAGACAATGTTTTAATTTAGCAAGACAAATGGTCATTTATTTATTCAATTTGATTACCCATAATTCCTTATATACATCAAAGAGGGGGGTACGGTACCATAATATGGAAACTAAATATACAGTAAAAACATGACCACAAGTGCCACACATGATACACATTCATTCTAACTCACTTTTATTTCACAGTAGAAACATTTAAATTTTTCATTTGTAATACATATTTTGGCAAACAAATCAATTCTTCCCTCAAAATAAATTCACTCACTTTATAAAAATATTTTTGTAGGAGAAAGTTGTGGTTTTACTTAAAACTATTGCTACTTTAGGACAAGGTATCAACAGCAATCAGTCACAGTAACACAGTAAATGATGGTAGATAAAGACCAATGTAATCCATCCAGTCTGCCCAGTAAAGTGGTTAGAGCAGTAACAGCCACTCTGTACAGGCTAACTTCCCATTACTTATGTTTAAATCAATTTTAAAATACTCAATAAATGGAAAAGATTGTAATTATGTGGCAAAATCAAAACAATCACCTATGATCAGATTGATTTGCAAACAGAAATAAAACTCCAAAAGCAAACTCACTGGATAAACCTTTAATCTCCAGCAAAGCCCAGAAATGTGAAGAGGGGGACTGTATACAGGGTCAGCCCGCTGACGCAGAGTACTGCAGAACCCCAAAAACAAAACAAAACAAAACAGTTACATGATCAGAAAGAAAGATATTTAATTTACCAAGTACATTGCCAGTTTACAGATGCAGGACATATTTGTAACTACAGATGGACTTTGAATTTAATTTATTAATTGACATCAATGAGATAAGTTGCTGTTAAATGCAGAACAAAAATTAAGGTTCAAACTGATGGCAAAAAATTCTAACCAATAAAGAAAACTAACAGTCAACACAATGGCCGCAGGAGTTAGCTACCACCAAAAATAAATAAATGATTGTAAGAGGACCCTCACCCAAAATATATTGGTTCAATGGTCTATCGAAAATCCACAAAACTGTTTAGACTGTGGACATCACTTGATCTTCTTTCCCCTAACCAACTTAATGTTCATATAAATATACCCCCGGAATTCAGTCATTGTCTGCGAGCGCTTTGCTGCCTGCTACCAGCGTTATTCCTGGATATTCAATACAAAGCTACATTTCTTGTGGACATTTTCAACATAGACCAAGTTCCCTTCCTTAATTTTTATCTGGCATGATTTTCAGTTTCTTGTGTTTATAAAGCCAAGTGACCAATTAGAGTGGCTGACTTAGTTAGCCTGGCCTGCAATACATTGCTCAAAATTAAAATAGAATTTAATGATTTTGTGAAGAGTATAAAGAACTGTAATAATTTTCTCAGTTAAGGATTCTTTAGCTAAAGATCTAGTTACTAAAACACACAAATTTCTTTATAAGAACACCAATGATGGTAACATCTAGAAAGTCATCTTTTCCTACCTGAAGTTCTCCAAGACAAAGGCAGTTGAGTCATAGGCTGGTACTAGTTCACTGTAAATGAAGAAAAAGGGTACATGGGTCCGACAGTCAAGCAAGTACACATTTATGAAGCAAAATAATACAAGAACATGTTAAAAACCCTGTAGATGTATAATGTCTCTAAACCTAATTATGTTTATTTTGACCCAAAGAAACTGCAGGAATTTATTAATTCTAAGGAGGGAGTGAGGTCCCCTTAGTTGCATCCACTAATTAAGTAATGCTATATTTTGGCTGCGGGTGTTTGTTTGCTCCTTACTGCTCCACTGATTAAGACGTGTTTCCCTATTATCTTTACTTCTGTTTTCCTAGTATCTGGATCAAATATTTGTGGACAAAGTTGATGGAGAGATTTCCGCTAGTATATTTGTTTTCTTTATTACTTAGTGCTGATATTGCTATTACATTTATGTTTATTATGTGAATGTAATATTAAAATTCATAAATAAAAAGTAAAAAAAAAACAAAAAAGAACATGTTAAAAACAATGTATTTGTTCCTTTAACAATTAGATATCTCCAAAATAAATTTGACATCACAAAACCAAAACATCAAGTTACACAGTTAAGTCTCCTCAGCACCAAGTATTTTCAAATTGCTTTGCACACACATTTTGTCACAAATTAACTGAAATCTAATATGTGAAAAAGAATGATTTAAATTTAAGAAAATAGCAATGATTAATACATCTAATTAAATAAACTACCATCATTGGGATTTTCACACTCTCCAAAACCCATCGTTATTAAAAATCAAAATATTTTTACTCAGAAGGATGCAAAAGTTACAATTACTCATAACAGCATGAAATAAATGTACACTGTTCTGTATTTATACTGCAACTTCAAATTCTGGTAAACATTATGTACAAAAAGATGCTTTCCACAAATTACATGCCATAGCCTCATCCCAAGTAGCTTGGTAAAGACAGGGTGTTCTTGACAAAAAATGCCTAAGTACACATGTGTTGCCATACTGGGACAGACCAAAGGCCCATCAAGTCCAGCGTCCTGTTTCCAACAGTGGCCAATCCAGGTTACCTGGCCAGATTCCAAAACAGTACAATACATTTTATGCTGCTTATCCTAGAAATAAGCAGTGGATTTTCCCCAAGTCCACCTTACTAATGGCTACTAATCTAGAAAAAAAAGAAAAGTTTCTCTTCTTCCTATATAAATATGATATGCAACACACACACACACATACAAACAGTTCAAATATATTCTAAACTGAAGAATGAAGATACAACCTGAAATAGCGTCACATCACATTCTAAAGGATTATTTTAAAATTGCAGAAAATTTATCACAGTGAGGTTCATGAAACAGCACAGTTACTGCTTGGACTACTTTTATTTATAAATCAGTAAATTAGTTTTGTACCTGGTAAAATCAGGAGGGACCGGTGTAGTGACAAAGGATGCCATTGGTTTCCTGTGAACTTGCTGAAACATCAGCAGGATCTCAGAGCTCTTAGCTATTAGCTCGCTCTTACTGCACGAACGTACCTGCAGAGAACAACCACCTCAGATACAGTTCTGTTCCCTTAAACAAGTACGAATACTGTAGCAAACAACAAAAGCCATGATTTCCCACAATAGAACAAGAGGACTTTCAGGGGCTAGTCCAATAGCAGCACTTTGTAGGGATACACATATTTAAGCTTCTTTAAAATAAGATGACAAAACAAAATAGATGAGCACAAAAATGTCTGAAGGTTCAAACCAGCTTAATCAACTGTCTTAAATAAAAAAATCTGAAGTGGATTCAATCTGGCTCTCCTTAAATGTGTAGATTTCATCAGATTCCAGAGTTCCTTTCTGTACATAACATTAGATGTGCCCTATCAGAAAGCAGGTACTTAATTAATTTATGGACAAACTTGGATCAGAATTTATTGTGAGAATAAATTAGTAAACTACTTTCCTAATAAAGATCAACCCAAGCCTTATGTGTATCATTAATGCCTAGGTCCCCTGAACTTGTCACACCCTGGAGATAGGGGTTTACATATTGCACCCAAATCTAACTCACGCACCTCAAGGAAATCTTGCCTGACCAATTTACTTCAATTCTTTGAAGGAGTAAACAAACATGTGGACAAAGGGGAGCCGGTTGATATCGTGTATCTGGATTTTCAAAAGGCGTTTGACAAGGTACCTCATGAAAGGCTACAGAGGAAATTGGAAGGTCATGGGATAGGAGGAAATGTCCTATTGTGGATTAAAAACTGGTTGAAGGATAGAAAACAGAGAGTGAGGTTAAATGGGCAGTATTCACAATGGAGAAGGGTAGTTAGTGGGGTTCCTCAGGGGTCTGTGCTAAAACCGCTGTTTTTTAATATATTTATAAATGATTTAGAGATGAGAGTAACTAGCGAGGTAATTAAATTTGCTGATGACACAAAGTTATTCAAAGTCGTTAACTTGCGACAGGATTGTGAAAAATTACAGAAGGACCTTACGAGACTGGGAGACTGGGCGGCTAAATGGCAGATGACGTTTAATGTGAGCAAGTGCAAGGTGATGCATGTGGGAAAAAAGAACCCGAATTATAGCTACGTCATGCAAGGGTCCATGTTAGGAGTTATGGACCAAGAAAGGGATCTGGGTGTCGTCGTCGATAATACACTGAAACCTTCTGCTCAGTGTGCTGCTGCAGCTAGGAAAGCAAATACAATGTTGGGTATTATTAGGAAAGGTATGGAAAACAGGTGTAAGGATGTTATAATGCCATTTAGGCGTATTTTCAAAGCACTTAGCCTTACAAAGTTCCATAGTAACCTATGGAACTTTGTAAGGCTAAGTGCTTTGAAAATACGCCTAAATGGCATTATAAGTGCATTATAAGTGCTTTGAAAATGAGCCCCATTGTATCACTCCATGCTGTGACCGCACCTTGAGTATTGTGTTCAATACTGGTCGCCGCATCTCAAGAAAGATATAGTAGAATTGGAAAAGGTGCAGCGAAGGGCGACTAAAATGGTAGCGGGGATGGGATGACTTCCCTATGAAGAAAGACTAAGGAGGCTAGGGCTTTTCAGCTTGGAGAAGAGATGGCTGAGGGGAAACATGATAGAGGTATATAAAATAATAAGTGGAGTGGAACAGGTGGATGTGAAGCATCTGTTAACGCTTTCCAAAAAGACTAGGACTAGGGGGCATGCGATGAAACTACAGTGTTGTAAATTTAAAACAAATCAGAGAAAAGTTTTCTTCACCCAACGCATAATAAAACTCTTGAATTCGTTGCCAGAGAACGTGGTGAAGGCGGTTAGCTTAGCAGAGTTTAAAAAGGGGTTAGACGGTTTCCTAAAGAACAAGTCCATAAACCACTACTAAATGGACTTGGGAAAAATCCACAATTCCAAGAATAACATGTATAGAATGTTTGTATATTTGGGAAGCTCGCCAGGTGCCCTTGGCCTGGATTGGCCGTTGTCGTGGTCAGGATGCTGGGCTCGATGGACCCTTGGCCTTTTCCCAGTGTGGCATTACTTATGTACTTATGTAAACACAAGAGTTTGACTCATTTATTTCACAAGGAAGTTTCTGAATGCCAACTTTTGGATTCTTACTAATGAAACTGTTATAATAGCTCTCCCCATCCCAGTAGTAGTTCACCAACATTTATGTAGAAAAGTGACTGCACGAAAAATTAGGATAGATACCTTGAGGCAATAAAAGAAAAAACAAACCACGTCTTCTACAAACATGAGGACAAAAGGAAATAAGAGTGCAGTGGCAGCTTCTTGTTCATGGTAATTAGAATAGGACAAGCCTGTAACTAGAAAATTATGCTTCTCATGCTGGTCATTCCCCTTGTCCTACTGGTGAAGACCTGAAATCTGCTGGTTAAAATAATGAACTGGGTACCGGGAGGACATCTTGCATATTCCTGCAAACTCCCCATGAGATCTTGTGGTTCTCTGGTTCTATACTCAACTGGCATCAGTTGACTATACTGATCTTGCATTGCACTGCCTTACCTCACTGTATCTCTACTTTTTTTGAACTGTAATTGTGTCCTAATTGAACAGTACTTGGCCTTTCTTTCTGTACTTGTTAGGTTTGGCTATCATAGGGGCAGAGTGTGAAAGTCAAAGCTATCATGTTAAGTATCATGAGTAATTTGGAGGAAGTGCCGTCACGGAGCGGGATGGCAGCTTGAACGCGGAGCTCCGTGGGGGTGCTATTGGAAGTGAGCAAATCCCGTAGATTTGAGCAGCATCTCGAAGCTTGGATCGCAGGGGAGAGGTCCCAGAGCTATGCCGCCGAAGAAGGGGCTGGAGCAATTCCGTTTCACGATGGAACAAAGAAAAAAAACGCCGGCGGTCTCGGCGGGGCCAGATTGGAACGAGTCCAAGATGGCAGCAATTCCAGCTGTAGCCGAGGAGCATGCTGAGGAAGGACTGGAGGACTCTGGCGAGATTACTAAATCGGATATGGTGGGTTGGTTTCAGGACTTGAAGGCCGATCTGGAGGGGGTCCGAAAGGATGTCCAAAACGCCCTGAGAGAAATTAGGGCTGAAATCCGCGACCTGAGAATGCAGGTGGAGGAGGGGATGGAGACTCTTAAGCACGACATGGGAAAACTCCATAAAGTAGTGAAGGCTGACACGGTGGAAGTGCAACAACTAAAGGAGCAGTTGGAAGATCTAGAGAATAGGTCGCGCTGAAATAATTTGAGATTTAAAGGAATCCCAGACTTGGATATGTTCAGCAACTGTGAAGCAGTGATTCGAGAGCTGTGTGGGCACATATTGAATTCCGAGGAAGGGGATCAATTACCGGACCTCCACATCCAGAGAACGCACAGAGTGGCTGGCCCGCAGCGAGATTCCAAACCAAGGGACATTGTAGTGTGTTTCACTGATTTTCCCACAAAGGAGCAGATATTGTCTAAAGCGAGGCAGCAAAAAGAGATTCTTTGGAAGAACTACAAGATTGGAGTGTTTCAAGATCTGGCATGGACTAATTTACAAAAGCGTCAATCCTTTAGAGAAGTCATGATATTCATGAGGTCAAGGGGGATCCGCTACAGGTGGCTATTCCCCTTTGTGGCTAACAGTGGATGGGAAGTCACGCAAAGTAAAGACCCCGGGTGACGCATGGTCACTATTGCAATCTTTGGGGTGTAGAGGTGTTCCAGTACAGACGGAGTTACTGGAGACCGCCAAGGAACCCAAAGCGGATTCAGCATGGCAGACGGTGGTGGATCGGGGAAAGAAACCTGATAAGCAGGCTTCCTGAAGGAAAACAGACTTAAGTGGACTGAGACAGATTGATTAATTCGCTGAGGACATTATGCGGATAAGCAACCATTTCAGGGGGTGCTATGCATAGCGGGTCAGGTGGGGAGAGGGGAGGGTAGGCATGGGACCCTAGTGAGAGTGGAGAGCATGGGAGCATGTTGGAACATTGTGAGGGGTGAGCTGAGAGATTGAATTGGAGGGATTTTGGGTGTGGGAAATATCATTGTGTGGGTCTGGGGGTGGAAGGGTGGAGGGATGCTAGACAGGAGGGCTACGGTTAAGTGAATGTAGCGGATGTGGGGGAGTGTAGGGTGACGGGAGGGCAGGGGATGGATTGTTGTGAGGCCAAAGCATGGGAGAGTGCGTTTATTCCTCGTGGATGGCTGATCTACTGATAGAGAGATCGGCTAAAGGGAGAGGGAGGGTTGGGAGGAAGGGGGAGGGACTGTGGATATGTTAAAGCAGGGGAGAGTGGGTTTGGAGCAGGGGGAGGGACGAGGATTGGCCGGGGGAGGGGACAGAGGGATGGGGGGGGGAGGGGACAGAGGCCTTACTGGTGGGTACATGGAATGTGAACAGGCTCAATAATCAGGGGAAGCGCAATAGAGTATTTAAGGAGTTGTGAAGGCTGAAGTGGGACATAACGTTTTTACAAGAAACACACTTAAGACCAAGAGATAGTCACATGCTGCGTCGTAGACCTTTTCGGGAAGTGGAGGTACATCAGGGAGAAGGACCAAAGAGGATGGAGGGAGTGGCCATATTGATAAGACAAAATTGTGGGATTGTGATTAAAAAGGTGTTTCGAGATACTAGTGGGCACTGTGTGGCCCTTAGAGGGTGGTTGCAGGGCAAGGAGCTGACACTGATCAATATTTATGTACTGAATGTGGGGCAGAATAAATTCTTTCAAACATTAAAAGAACAGATTCTGGGATTTGTGGGAGGGCAGGTAGTGGTAGGGGGGGATTTTAATCTTGCCCCGGATGCAAGGTTAGACCATTCGACAGGAGGAGGGCAGCAGAGTGGTCCTGGGTGGAAGGCATTGTTGTACTTTATGAAGGGGTTGGAAGTGGTGGATTGTTGGAGGTTGCTACATGGGGTGCAGCGGAATTACACCTTTTACTCGCATGCAGCGCACACCTAATCCCGTATAGATGGGTTGTGGGTGCATCGTAATGGATGGCATATGGTGGAGGCGGCTGAGATAGAGACAATTTGTGTTTCTGATCATGCGCCAATGTGGATTAAACTAACTGGGCTGGGTCATTGCAGGTGACAAGGAGTCTGGAGGCTCAATGAGTCACTGCTAGGCGATGAGAAAGTGAAGGAAGATATTAAGTTTAATATTCAAGAGTTCCGTCGCTTTAATGATAATGGGGAAGTAACTGACGGGGTGTTATGGGATGCGTTGAAGGTAGTGGTGAGGGGGCCCTTAAGTGGGGATCGCGCAAGAAAAGGGAAAAAGGACAACACTCGCTAACTTTGCATATGAGGTTATTACACTTAAAAAAGCTTCACAAACGAAACCCTACACCACAGATATGGGAAGACCTTAAACAAATGAGAGGGGAAATAGAACCATTGCAGATGGCAGACTTTGATTTCATGAGAACTAAGCTAAAGCAGCAATATTTTGAGTTTGCCAATAAATCAAGTGCAATGTTGGCCCGTTATTTACGGGCGAGGAGAGGGCGCTCCCTTATCCAAAAGTTGAAAGATGGTGGGGGAGGTTGGCACTATGCTGATTCAGATATTGGAAAATGCTTTGTGCAATATTACCAAGACTTATATAGTGCCTCTGAGGGTGCATCGACTGCAGATGTAGCTCGTTATTTGGATCAGGTTCCATTACAACGATTGGATGAAACTGAAAGGGCTCAGCTTGGGGAACCTATTAGACTAGGGGAGGTACAGGGGGTGATAAAAAGGCTTCCCAATGGTAAGGCCCCAAGATTAGATGGATACTCAGTGAGGTTTTACAAGTGTTTTGTGGAGGAGCTGGGAGATTTATTGGTGCGAGTGGGTAATGGCCTTTTTGGAGGGCAATGGGCTCCCGGTATCCATGACTGAGGCTGGGGTAACGGTCTTGCCTAAACCTAGGAAACAGCCCACTGTTGGTGGTTCATATAGACCTATTTCACTTCTGAATGTGGACGCAAAGATAGTGGCTAAGATCCTGGCTAACAGATTGGCTAGGGTACTGCCGAAATTGATTCATGTAGATCAATCTGGATTTATCCCAAAGAGGCAGGTTGGGGATAACATAAGGCGTACTCTTCATTTAATATGGGAGGCAGAAAGATCCCGGTCTAGTACAGCTATGTTAGCCATAGACGCAGAAAAGGCTTTTGACCGGGTCAGTTGGGGGTTTTTGTGAGCAGAGATGAATCGCATGGGCCTTGGAGATAATTTTAGTACCTGGCTGGCAGCCTTAGATGCAGATCCGAAGGCATGCCTTAATATTAATGGGAGATATACATCTTTTTTTTTCCAATTGGTTGGGGGACTAGGCAGGAATATCCCTTGTCACCCCTTCTATTTGCACTGTACATAGAGCCGTTAGCAGAAATGATACGCCAATATCCAGATCTTCGGGGTATTAGGGTTGGGTGGCTGGAAAATCGTATTGCGCTGTTTGCGGATGATGTGCTACTTTATATGGTGGATCTGGAGCAGACGCTACCTATGGTGGATCCTTGGGGAATTTGAAAGATATGCTGGTTTAAAGGTTAATATGGATAAAAGTGAGCTATTGGGGATTTCTCTAACCCACATGGAAAAGAGTAGATTGAGAGCACTGTTTGCTTTCAAATGGGTCAAGAATCACATTCGATATTTGGGGATTCAGATTCCCAGGGATCTGAGAAGGGTGTATAATTTAAATTATGGGAGGATAATGAACCAAATTCGGGTGGAGTTATCCCGATGGAAGGGGTTGTGGCTTCCTGGTGGGGGCGCATGGCAGTGGTGAAGATGAACGTGATGCCTAGATTGTTATTTTTGTTTCAGTCACTGCCAGTGGCGGTCCCAAGGCAGACACTTAAACAACTGCAGGGTTTTCTGTCACAGTTTATTTGGGAGGGCAGACAGACACGTTTGGCAGGTCGTGTATTGTGGGGGGCTCCTGACAGGGGGGGGGGGCTCCAGCGGTGCCCAATATTGAGTGGTATTATTTTGCTGCCCAACTGCGGATGATTATAGACTGGGAGAGGGAGAAAACAAAGCCAGCTAAGTCAGGTGGAGCCCTCATAGGCCAATGAGTTCCTACTTGTGGACTACTGAAGGAGTGGGAGGGATTTTGGCTGGGATACAAAATCCGTTTGTGAGGCATCTGGTGGAACTGTGGGGAGAAGTGCGGAGGAAATGGGGCCAGACTGATAGGGTATCTACACTTGCGTCTTTGCGATGGGAGCCAAAATTTGGGGCTGGGAGAGAAAAAGGCCATATTTGTGTGGTGGGAACAAATGGGTATATTGAATTTCCGAGCTGTGCTGCAGGTGGGTAGGATGAAGAGTTTTGATATGCTGTGCTCCATGTATGGCCTGCCCGGGGGAGATATTTTTTCCTATTTACAGATTCAACACTTTGTGGGGACACTGGGTTGGAGGGGGGAGAACACTCAAGAGGGTGCCCCGACCAATATCAGCGATATATAAATTTTTTAGGGGATGTGATCCCAGACCATTTGGTTTTCAGGGGGCCTGGGAAAAAGATTTAAATTGCCGTTTTTCTGATCAGGAGTGGGAAGTTATTTGTGGGGAGGTTCAGAAAGCTTCAGTATGTGTTTTGGTGCAGGAAAATGCATATAAAGTCTTATCCAAATGGTATTACACACCTGAGAGATTGAAGCAGATGTACCCTGGTACATCAGACATACGCTAGAGGTGTAAATCCCAGCTGGGTTCTTTATTACATATATGGTGGACCTGCCCAAGAGTGGTTCCCTTCAGGCAAGCCGTTATGAAAGCGTTAGTAATATTGATTGAATCATCATTGGTGTGTAGTCGTGGTATGCCTCTTGGGTTTGTATAACGAGCGGGATTCTTGGGAGGAGAGCAAATGGCTGCGATGGGGGTTGGCAGTAGCCAAGTGCCTTATAGCACAGCATTGGAAGAAGGTAGACCCCCCCCCCCGACATTGGGTGATTGGAAATGCAAATTGGGTCAGTTAATACAAATGGAGCGCCTTACGGCTTATCGCAGGGAGGGGGTTCTGTGACATAAGGGTGGGTGGGCTCGATTCCAACAACGATTACTACGCATTTAGGATGATGGAGAATTAGAGGATGTTGAATGGCTTGGAGGGGGAGGGTTACGGGGGGAAGGGGGGGAGAGAGCGTGCCTCAAATAACCAAGGGGCATTCTCAAGTTATGACGGGGCCGGAAGAGGTTGGAGGGTTGGGAGGGGGGGGTGGCGCTTATTATTGGTGCACAGTCTATATGGGGTGGGGAAGTTGTTTAAGGGACTAATTATATAACAAATAATGTAGAGAGGAGTTTAACTAGCTGATAAGCTTCAGTGTGCTGTATTAATCTAGAAATTGTTAGCCCCTGTGTGGGCATGAATGTGCTCTTTCTGAAAGTTGACTGTTACAAAATTATTATAATAAAAATTTAAAGTGGAAAAAAAAAAGTATCATGAGTAATTCACCTGATGTTCCACTTCCTGTAACAGGGATTCTAGCAGCTCAGTTTCTCGTGTCAGTGAAGTCTTTTGACCTAAAAGCAAAAGCAGTAGTCTCAGATTTATGAACTGCATGCCCCAAAGACCATTACAAATATTAGTAAAATGAAAGGAAGGATAGGTATTCATGCATCAAGGAAACTTCTTTAGGAAAGCAGGTTCACAGCTCATATCATGACAGTCATCATTTGGGATCAATAACATGAAGAATCATCTGGTAATATACTGATTTGATTTCAAGTGTTACGCTGTTCCCCTCAAGCCTAATATCCAATACATCAGTGGTTCTCAAACCTGTACTGGGGGACCACCAACCAGTTGGGTTTTCAGGATATCCCTAATGAATTAGCACAGGATTATTATATGCTAACAATATTACACTGTATTGTTAATAATCATTGAATCATCTTTTATTCATATCAGATACAACTTTAATAAACATTAGTACAAACTTTCTTGAAATTTGTAACATTAAAATCCAGCTTGATAGGTGTCGCAACTAGAGTTAGCACTGCCTCATGAGATAATAAAAATACCATTTTTGCATATAAAGTCAGCTCAAAGTAAAGGATCTCATTGACGACCTAACACTTAAAAGTTCCTCTCGGTGACTAGCAATTCGCAAATGTCCATCCTGAAGAAAAGTTGGTACAGCTATCACCATTAGTGATTTTCTGATTTTGTCTTGGTTCCACTGCCAAAAAGTCCTCGATTCGACTTATGATAGTATTGTTGAAACTTACAATATCACTAGGTGAGGCAAAGGACACCTCATACTGGACACCGCTCAATGCTGTTCACAATCCAAAATGAACTACATTAGTCTCAACAGAGAGTCTGTGGAAAACACATCTTTAATACAATGCTTTTTTTCCATTGACAAGTAGGATTGAATCAGGCACACAAAAGGTGACTCCCGAGCTTAGGCCTGCTCATTTTCATATTGCATTAGTCTTTAGAGCCTTCATAGTCAATGCATGAGTTGTTAGCTCACAGAAAAAGACTAGTCAGCACTGCTTGACAAAAGGCACTTGTTTTCCTGAGTTTTGGTCCAAAAAATAATGGGCAGTAAAATTATGAAGGGAAGACTAGGAAGCTGCTTTGCAGATAGCATCTAGTAAGGCACACTTTATGATAGACCCTGTCACTCTAATTTAACGAGCTTTGACTTTGAGTTAAGAAGAACAGCCACGTCTTCACAGAAGAATTGTATATAGGAAGCAAGCTAGTTTGCTAAAGCTCTTTTTGCAACCAGTATATCAGATCTATTAGGATCGATAGAGAGGAAACGTTTTGTACATTTTTTAAACAATTCAGTTCTTTTCAAGTAGTAGGCAAGAGCCCATTTACAGTCTGGAGGCCTTTTTCATGAGAGTTTGAATGGGGCTTTGGACAGAAGGTGGGAAGCAATATTTCTTCATTTAGGTGAAAAGGTGTCACCACTTTTGGCAGAAACTTGGGATGTGTCCAAAGAACAACCTTGTGATGATGGAATTACATGTAGCATTTGTACATTATCAATGCCTAACGTTCACTTACTCTCCTTGCTGCTTTTGTTAAGTGTTGCTGAGTACATGAACAGGAGTACTGAAGTGCAGTACAATGCTCTTCAATCACATTAACTGTCTCTTTCACTATTTCTCCAAAGTAAAGCGTGACTGCTAAACTGGAATGGACATCTTCATGCAAGACAGAAGATTACAACCATGCCAGGCATCTCTAGCTGTAATTGCTGAAGAAGAAATTATAGCCGAGATTTCAAAGGCACATAAACTGTTCCGTTAAGGAAATGCTGCACTCAACGGTCTCTGTTAGTATGGCAGCTAGCTGGGTTTGAGCTTGCTCAAAAAGAGTAGGTGAAAAAAAACCCATTAATTTTCTGAAAGATAATATACATGTACTAAATCACAAAGAGCCGATGGGCAGCAATCTGAGCAAAGTGCATTATTCCTTGAAACATTTTCTTTCCTAAATGATCTAACATATGAAAACCCTTTTTCTAGAGTAGTGTTTTAGTTATTTATTAGAATTTATTAACTGCCTTTATGAAGAGACTCACCCAAGCTGGTGTACAGCAGGTACAGATTAACATAAAACTTACAATTTTGTTAACTGCTTAACAAAAGTAAAATGACCAAACACAAGCATAGATTAATCAATGAAGTAAACCTGGAAATAGCAAACTGAAACCTAATAATAGGACTAACACAATACAGTGTTAGAAACATATGCATTTAACTGCACTGCAGATCAATCATAACAGAAATATGATAAATGTACAATACAAAACATACTGTAATAGAGAGCACGGAAGAACATTCAAACAACAGATATAATACAAGGTCAGCATAATACCAATGAAACACCCAACAGACACACCTTAGAACATGTTGTTCCTATAATACAATGAAAAATCTTACTATGCACCCAAGTTTAGATAGATGGGGACAAGATGGGTAGTACAGAGTTAATTGGAATAAATAGATAGGTGGCAAACTCAAGGCAAGTTATATATACAATTAAACAAAATGAGGAACTAGTCTAAATTACAGGGTGTGCAGCAAGGAGTCAGTGGATAGTCAGTCACCACATGTATAGTATTAAAAGCTTTGGAGAAGAGCCAGGCTTTTACCTGCTTTCTGAAGAAGATGTAGTCTTGAGTTAGATGGAGCCCCTCTGGGAGTAGGTTCCAGAGGGTGGGAGCTACTCCTGAGAAAGCTCATTTGTGGGTATCACATTGTGTAATTTCTTTTGATGAGGATACAGACAATGATGCTCCTTGAGAGGACCTTAGAGGGCTAACTTATTCTTTAAGTACTCTGGACCATTTTGTCAGAGGACCTTGAAAATCAGTTTTAAATTTTAGCCCTGTAAGGCAGTGTTTTCCAAGTTGGTTTTTTTTTTGTTACATTTGTACCCCGTGCTTTCCCACTTATGGCAGGCTCAATGCGGCTTACATGGGGCAATGGAGGGTTAAGTGACTTGTCCAGAGTCACAAGGAGCTGTCTGTGCCTGAAGTGGGAATCGAACTCAGTTCCTCAGTTCCCCAGGACCAAAGTCCACCACCCTAACCACTAGGCCACTCGTCATGGAGTACCCCCTTGCCAGTCAGGTTTTCAGGATATCCAAAATGAATATGCATAAGAGATTTGAAATCAATGGAGGCAGTACATGCAAATCAATCTCATGCATATTCATTGTGGATATCCTGAAAACCTGACATGCAAGGTGGTACTTTCACCATCTTCATTCAACTGAAACAGCTCTTGCTAAAATCTCCAATGATCTGTTCCTGGCCAGATCCAAAGGTCTCTACTCTATCCTCATCCTTCTCGACCTGCTGCTTTTGACACTGTTGATCATTGCCTACTCCTTGATAAACTGTCTTAACTTAAATTTCAGAGCTCTGTTTTTTTCCTGGTTTGCTTCTCATCTCTGATGAAGAAGAAGAAGAATGATGAAACAAAAAAGTGAGGAGAATGGATGAGGATACCAACTGTTTTATATTTATTCACTTAAAAAATTCACTTAAAAAGTTACATGTGCATAACAGCGACCCGACACGGCCGTGTTTCGGCACAATGGCCTGCTTCAGGGGTCTTTATAACCTTGAATGATGTAGTTTAGAATGTTTGTTCCAAGGGAAATAACAGGAAACAAATCTCTCTGGTCTCCTCTCTTCAAAATAATATATATGAGATATATATATTTTTTTTAAAAAACGAGCATCTAAATACTTCTCTCCTAAGAGTTATCGGCAAATTGTGAAAAAGCTGAAAAAAGTTTTCAGCTTTTTCATTCAAGGTTATAAAGACCCCTGAAGCAGGCCATTGTGCCGAAACACGGCCGTGTCGGGTCGCTGTTATGCACATGTAACTTTTTAAGTGAATTTTTTAAGTGAATAAATATAAAACAGTTGGTATCCTCATCCATTCTCCTCACTTTTTTGTTTCATCTTCACGGTGTCGTGAGGATTTTTTACCTCCTTTTTTGCCTTTGCTTCTCATCTCTCCCATCAGACTTTTAGTGTATATTCTGGTGGATCCTCTTCCATTTCTATCCCACTAGCAGTTGGTGTGCCTCAGGGATTTGTCTTGGGACCTCTTCTTTTCTCCATCTATACTTCTTCCCTTGGTGCTCTGATCTCATCCCATGGTTTTATGCTGATGACTCCCAGATCTACCTCTCCACACCAGAAATTTCAGCAGGAATCCAGGCCAAAGTATCAGCCTGCCTGTCTGACATTGCTGCCTGGATTTCTCACCACCAACTGAAACTAAACATGCCCAAGACTGAGCTTCTTATCTTTCCCACTAAACCCACCTCCCCTCTTCTTCCATTCTCCTTTGGATAACACTCTCATCCTCCCTGTCTCATCAGCTCGTAACCATGGGGTTAATCTTTGACTCCTCTCTCTCTTTCTCTGCACACATCCAACAGACTGCTAAAACCTGTCATTTCTTTCACTATATCACCACCAAAATTCATCCTTTCCTTTCTGAACACACTAACAAAACTCTTTATCACCTCTCACTTTGACTATTGCAACTTGCTTCTCACAGATCTCCACTAAGCCATCTCTCTCCCCTTCAATTTGTTCAAAATTCTGTTGCATGACTTATATTCCGTCAGTGTCGCTATACTCATATTAGCCCTCTCCTCAAATCACTTCACTGGCTCCCTATTCAGTTCTGCATACAGTTCAAACTCCTCTTATTGACCTATAAGTGCATTCACTCTGCAGCTCCTCAGTACCTCTCCACTCTTATCTTTCCCTTCATTACTCCATAGGAACTCCATTCATTGGGTAACTGTCTCATCTGTACCCTTTCTCCTCCACTGCCAACTCCAGATTCCATTCCTTTTTTCTTGCTGCACTATATGCCTGGAATAGCCAGTACATCAAACTCCATCTCTGGCAATCTTCAAATCTAGGCTGAAAGCCCACCTTTTTGATGCTGCTTTTAACTCCTAACCCCTATTCACTTGTACAGTACCAATATCTGTTTTATCATTCCCACCTTAGTAATTCCCTTATCTCTTATTTGTCCTGTTTGTCGGTCCTGATTAGACTGTAAGCTCTGTTGAGCAGGGACTGTCTCTTCGTGTTCAAGTGTACAGCACTGCCTACATCTAGTAGCACTATAGAAATGATAAGTAACAGTAGTAAGGTAGAGTAAGGGTGCGATATGGTCAAGAAGCTTGCACCTTCTATCAGTCATGCTATAGCATTCTGAATTAGATGGAGCTGGTGCAAACTCTTTGGTTTGACCATTGTATGGAACATTACAGTAGCCTAGTCGTGATGTTATCATGGCATTGACCACTGTAGCAAGACTTGTCTTTTCAATATATGGAGAGAGATTTTGTAGCTTTCTCAGGTGATAAGAATCAGAGTAAATGATGAATCTAGCAATATCCAGAGATTTCTGACCTGTGATTTTAGGGGCGACTTCATAATTTCCAAAAGGAATTTTGCAGTCAAGTACCTGTCGGCTTGTGTTACAAACCCATAGAATCTCCGTTTTGCTTGGGTTCACGCAGAGTTTATTGGGAGGCAGTAGCGTAGGAAGGGGGGGGGGGGGGGGCGGTCCGCCCCGGGTGCACGCGCTGAGGGGGGTGTCGGCTCGCTGGTTCCCTGCTCCTTCTGCCCCGGAACAGGTTACTTCCTGTTCCGGGGCAGAGAAAGCAGGGAAGCAGCAGAGCCGACGCAGCTCCCAGTGATGTGCACTGGGGGCGGATCGGCCCTCCCGCCTGCCCCCCGCTGAAAGGTAGGGTGCGTTTGGGGGGGGGGTGCGCTCCGGAGGGGGGGGGGGGGTGCCATGCCCTGCACCCGGGGGGGGGGGGGGGGTGCAGCGGTGACCCGCCCCGGGTGTCAGGCACCCTCGCTACGGCACTGTTGGGAGGTTGGTTTTTTTTTTGCACATTTCCAAATTGCAGTTTACTCAAAGCTGTGAGTAGATCTGGTTCAATGGGTATGAGTAGTTGCACATCATCAGCATAGATATAGAATAGTGTGTGAAGCAGCTCAACCAAAGGCTTGAGGTAAATATTAAATAAAATAAGCAACATTATGCATCCCTGTGGTATCCCACAGTTCAGTGCTCAAGGTGATGATGCGAAGTTGCTGAACAGAACTAGCTGTTGTCTGACAGACAGTATTTAAACCATGTAAATACTATGCCATTGATGCCTGTTTCTGCCAGCCTCAAAAGTGCATTATGATTCACAGTGTCAAAGGATGCTGAAAAATCCAGCAACATTAGTATTGAGGCAGATCCCTGTATTTTTCTGCTTTTCTCATGGCTACTTCACCTACTACTGAAGAACATAAAAAAAGGACTTTATTAAGCATTGGAGCTGGATGGACTTTATATTTTGGAAAACAGGTTTAACATTACGTGAATTCTGCCATCTCAGTGCTGCTGGTCTTTGAACAGGCCATGAACAGGTACAGCAACAATAGTTCTGGGGACCTGAATATATTTTTGAAAGCCAACGACATCAGATCTTGGGTTTATTTCCTGCTAAAGCAGAAAGGGAACCTGTTCAGCCATCTTGTAGACAAATACTGGATATGAAATGTCTTCATATGGACATTCATTTATTGACAGTGGAGAAAGGTCAGACAGAATTCTTGCACAGCACTATTCCTCATTATCTGGATAGGGCAGCTGGACATCAAAAAGATCAAAGAAGCCTCTACAACAGATGGGAGCAAGTCCGGAGAAGAGGGAGGAAATGAATGCTTAGGCTCATGTTTGGACTCTGAAGTAAGTAACAGTGAGACAATGAGTTGTGAATGAGTATCTCTCCGTGCTGTGCAAAGCCAGAAGAGTGAGAAGGCTCCTTAGCCCATGGGGAAGGAATGTTAGATAGGTTCTTGAAATAACCCTTCACAAAATCTGCAAACATCTTTTGTAGAAAAAAATAGGAATGCTCTGGAAGCTGAAGAGACACCAAAGATGAACATTCATCAGCCACTGCAACCAACAGTAGCACAGATGGTGTGCACTGTTAGGCAAAGGACAGCACAGAGACAGATTAGTCTGCATTGCACTTGTCTTTTGCAATGTCAGGAGGTTCAACAGAAGAGGTGTCACTGCACTCCTGTTGTTACACAGAAAGCGAGTCTATGCACCTCCTCTTAGCAGGAGTTTCTGCACTGGTATGTATATGCTTTATGAGTGCTTTGACTGGGGTTGATGAATGTGGTATTTCCAAAAGCAGTTGCGCTGTAACCCTAGAAACCTCATGAGGTATTCACTCTACTCTAAAGCGAATGCTACATACCTGTAGAAGGTATTCTCCGAGGACAGCAGGCTGATTGTTCTCACTGATGGGTGACGTCCACGGCAGCCCCTCCAATCGGAATCTTCACTAGCAAAGGCCTTTGCTAGCCCTCGCGCGCCGATGCGCACCGCGCATGCGCGGCCGTCTTCCCGCCCGAAACCGGCTTGTGCCGGCCAGTCTCATGTGTAGCAAGACAAAGACAAGGGAAGACACAACTCCAAAGGGGAGGCGGGCGGGTTTGTGAGAACAATCAGCCTGCTGTCCTCGGAGAATACCTTCTACAGGTATGTAGCATTCGCTTTCTCCGAGGACAAGCAGGCTGCTTGTTCTCACTGATGGGGTATCCCTAGCCCCCAGGCTCACTCAAAACAACAACCATGGTCAACTGGGCCTCGCAACGGCGAGGACATAACTGAGATTGACCTAAAAAATTTACCAACTAACTGAGAGTGGAGCCTGGAACAGAACAAACAGGGCCCTCGGGGGGTGGAGTTGGATCCTAAAGCCCAAACAGGTTCTGAAGAACAGACTGCCCGAACCGACTGTCGCATCGGGTATCCTGCTGCAGGCAGTAATGAGATGTGAATGTGTGGACAGATGACCACGTCGCAGCTTTGCAAATTTCTTCAATAGAGGCTGACTTCAAGTGGGCTACCGACGCAGCCATGGCTCTAACATTATGAGCCGTGACATGACCCTCAAGAGCCAGCCCCGCCTGGGCGTAAGTGAAGGAAATGCAATCTGCTAGCCAATTGGATATGGTGCGTTTCCCCACAGCCACTCCCCTCCTATTGGGATCAAAAGAAACAAACAATTGGGCGGACTGTCTGTTGGGCTGTGTCCGCTCCAGATAGAAGGCCAATGCTCTCTTGCAGTCCAATGTGTGCAGCTGACGTTCAGCAGGGCAAGAATGAGGACGGGGAAAGAATGTTGGCAAGACAATTGACTGGTTCAGATGGAACTCCGACACAACCTTTGGCAGGAACTTAGGGTGAGTGCGGAGGACTACTCTGTTATGATGAAATTTGGTGTAAGGGGCCTGGGCTACCAGGGCCTGAAGCTCACTGACTCTACGAGCTGAAGTAACTGCCACCAAGAAAATGACCTTCCAGGTCAAGTACTTCAGATGGCAGGAGTTCAGTGGCTCAAAAGGAGGTTTCATCAGCTGGGTGAGAACGACATTGAGATCCCATGACACTGTAGGAGGCTTGACAGGGGGCTTTGACAAAAGCAAACCTCTCATGAAGCGAACAACTAAAGGCTGTCCTGAGATCGGCTTACCTTCCACACGGTAATGGTATGCACTGATTGCACTAAGGTGAACCCTTACAGAGTTGGTCTTGAGACCAGACTCAGACAAGTGCAGAAGGTATTCAAGCAGGACAAGAGCGAGGATCTAGGGCCTTGCTGTCACACCAGACGGCAAACCTCCTCCATAGAAAGAAGTAACTCCTCTTAGTGGAATCTTTCCTGGAAGCAAGCAAGATACGGGAGACACCCTCTGACAGACCCAAAGAGGCAAAGTCTACGTTCTCAACATCCAGGCCGTGAGAGCCAGGGACCGGAGGTTGGGATGCAGAAGAGCCCCTTCGTCCTGCGTGATGAGAGTCGGAAAACACTCCAATCTCCACGGTTCTTCGGAGGACAACTCCAGAAGAAGAGGGAACCAGATCTGACGCGGCCAAAAAGGAGCAATCAGAATCATGGTGCCTCGGTCTTGCTTGAGTTTCAACAAAGTCTTCCCCACCAGAGGTATGGGAGGATAAGCATACAGCAGACCCTCCCCCCAGTCCAGGAGGAAGGCATCCGACGCCAGTCTGCCGTGGGCCTGAAGCCTGGAACAGAACTGAGGGACTTTGTGGTTGGCTCGAGATGCGAAGAGATCTACCAAGGGGGTGCCCCACACCTGGAAGATCTGTCGCACTACATGGGAATTGAGCGACCACTCGTAAGGTTGCATAATCCTGCTCAACCTGTCGGCCAGACTGTTGTTTACGCCTGCCAGATATGTGGCTTGGAGCACCATGCCGTGACGGCTAGCCCAGAGCCACATGCTGACGGCTTCCTGACACAGGGGGCGAGATCCGGTGCCCCCCTGCTTGTTGACGTAGTACATAGCAACCTGGTTGTCTGTCTGAATTTGGATAATTTGGTGGGACAGCCGATCTCTGAAAGCCTTCAGAGCGTTCCAGATCGCTCGTAACTCCAGAAGATTGATCTGCAGATCTCGTTCCTGGAGGGACCAGCTTCCTTGGGTGTGAAGCCCCTCGACATGAGCTCCCCACCCCAGGAGAGACGCATCCGTGGTCAGCACTTTTTGTGGCTGAGGAATTTGGAAAGGACGTCCCAGAGTCAGATTGGACCAAATCGTCCACCAATACAGGGATTCGAGAAAACTCGTGGACAGGTGGATTACGTCTTCTAGATCCCCAGCAGCCTGAAACCACTGGGAAGCTAGGGTCCATTGGGCACATCTCATGTGAAGGCAGGCCATGGGAGTCACATGGACTGTGGAGGCCATGTGGCCTAGCAATCTCAACATCTGCCAAGCTGTGATCTGCTGGGACGCTCGCACCCGCGAGACGAGGGACAACAAGTTGCTGGCTCTCGCCTCTGGGAGATAGGCGCGAGCCGTCCGAGAATCCAGCAGAGCTCCTATGAATTCTAGTCTCTGCACTGGGAGAAGATGGGACTTTGAATAATTTATCACAAACCCCAGTAGCTCCAGGAGGCGAATAGTCATCTGCATGGACTGCAGGGCTCCTGCCTCGGACGTGTTCTTCACCAGCCAATCGTCGAGATATGGGAACACGTGCACCCCCAGCCTGCGAAGTGCTGCTGCTACTACAGCCAAGCACTTGGTGAACACTCTGGGCGCAGAGGCGAGCCCAAAGGGTAGCACACAGTACTGGAAGTGACGTGTGCCCAGCTGAAATCGCAGATACTGTCTGTGAGCTGGCAGTATCGGGATGTGTGTGTAGGCATCCTTCAAGTCCAGAGAGCACAGCCAATCGTTTTCCTGAATCATGGGAAGGAGGGTGCCCAGGGAAAGCATCCTGAACTTTTCTTTGACCAGATATTTGTTCAGGGCCCTTAGGTCTAGGATGGGACGCATCCCCCCTGTTTTCTTTTCCACAAGAAAGTACCTGGAATAGAATCCCAGCCCTTCTTGCCCAGATGGCACGGGCTCGACCGCATTGGCGCTGAGAAGGGCGGAGAGTTCCTCTGCAAGTACCTGCTTGTGCTGGAAGCTGTAAGACTGAGCTCCCGGTGGACAATTTGGAGGTTTTGAGGCCAAATTGAGGGTGTATCCTTGTCGGACTATTTGGAGAACCCACTGATCGGAGGTTATGAGAGGCCACCTTTGGTGAAAAGCTTTCAACCTCCCTCCGACTGGCAGGTCGCCCGGCACTGACACTTGGATGGCGGCTATGCTCTGCTGGAGCCAGTCAAAAGCTCGTCCCATGCTTTTGCTGGGGAGCCGAGGGGCCTTGCTGAGGCGCGCGCTGCTGACGAGAGCGAGCGCGCTGGGGCTTAGCCTGGGCCGCAGGCTGTCGAGAAGGAGGATTGTACCTACGCTTGCCAGAAGAGTAGGGAACAGTCTTCCTTCCCCCAAAAAATCTTCTACCTGTAGAGGTAGAGGCTGAAGGCTGCCGGCGGGAGAACTTGTCGAATGCGGTGTCCCGCTGGTGGAGCTGCTCTACCACCTGTTCGACTTTCTCTCCAAAAATGTTATCCGCACGGCAAGGCGAGTCCGCAATCCGCTGCTGGATTCTATTCTCCAGGTCGGAGGCACGCAGCCATGAGAGCCTGCGCATCACCACACCTTGAGCAGCGGCCCTGGACGCAACATCAAAGGTGTCATACACCCCTCTGGCCAGGAATTTTCTGCACGCCTTCAGCTGCCTGACCACCTCCTGAAAAGGCTTGGCTTGCTCAGGGGGGAGCGCATCAACCAAGCCCGCCAACTGCCGCACATTGTTCCGCATGTGTATGCTCGTGTAGAGCTGGTAGGACTGAATTTTGGCCACGAGCATAGAGGAATGATAGGCCTTCCTCCCAAAGGAGTCTAAGGTTCTAGAGTCCTAGCCCGGGGGCGCCGAAGCATGCTCCCTAGAACTCTTAGCCTTCTTTAGGGCCAGATCCACAACTCCAGAATCATGAGGCAACTGAGTGCGCATCAGATCTGGGTCCCCATGGATCCGGTACTGGGACTCGATCTTCTTGGGGATGTGGGGATTAGTTAAAGGCTTGGTCCAGTTCGCCAGCAATGTCTTTTTTAGGACATGGTGCATGGGTACAGTGGACGCTTCCTTAGGTGGAGAAGGATAGTCCAGGAGCTCAAACATTTCAGCCCTGGGCTCGTCCTCCACAACCACCGGGAAGGGGATGGCCGTAGACATCTCCCAGACAAAGGAAGCAAAAGACAGACTCTCAGGAGGAGAAAGCTGTCTTTCAGGAGAGGGAGTGGGATCGGAAGGAAGACCCTCAGACTCCTCGTCAGAGAAATATCTGGGGTCTTCTTCCTCTTCCCACGAGGCCTCACCCTCGGTGTCAGACACAAGTTCACGGACCTGTGTCTGCAACCGTGCCCGACTCGACTCCGTGGAGCCACGTCCACGATGGGGGCGTCGAGAGGTAGACTCCCTCGCCCGCATCGGCGAAGCTCCCTCCGCCGACGTAGTCGGGGAGCCTTCCTGGGAGGCGACGGCAGCCGGTACCGCACGCGGCACCGACGCCGGAGACCTCACCTCGGGCGATGGGCCAGCCGGCGCCACGCTCAACGGTACCGGTGGCGCAAGCACCGCCGGTACCGGAGGGGTAGGGCGCAACAGCTCTCCCAGAATCTCTGGGAGAACGGCCCGGAGGCTCTCGTTCAGAGCGGCTGCAGAGAAAGGCATGGAGGTCGATGCAGGCGTCGACGTCAGAACCTGTTCCGGGCGTGGAGGCTGTTCTGGGCTGTCCAGAGTGGAGCGCATCGACACCTCCTGAACAGAGGGTGAGCGGTCCTCTCGGCGCTGATGCCTGCTGGGTGCCGACTCCTTCGGCGACCCAGAGCTCTCGGTACCGACATGGGAAGGGGACCGGTGACGATGCTTCTTCGACTTCTTGGGACGAAGCATGTCACCGGAGCTTCCCGGCACCGACGAGGAGGACGTAGAATCCAGCCGTCGCTTCCTCGGGGCCGAGACCGAAGAAGGTCGGTCTCGGGGGGGCTGTACCGCAGGAGCCCTCAGGGTAGGGGGAGACCCACCCGAAGGCTCACCGCCACCAGCAGGGGAATGGACAGCCCTCACCTGCACTCCAGACGAAGCACCACCGTCCGACGACATCAGCAGACGAGGTCCCGGTACCACCGACGTCGATGCAGCTGTCCGATGTCTCAGCGCCGATGCAGAGGGCCGATGCCTCGATGCACTGGCCGCCGAGGATGAAGGGCTGGACGCTGAAGACGTCGATGCACTCGATACCCCTGGTGCCGATGCCGACGAAGAGCCCGAGAACAAAATGTTCCACTGGGCTAACCTCGCTACCTGAGTCCGCCTTTGCAAAAGGGAACACAGACTACAGGCCTGAGGGCGGTGCCCAGCCCCCAGACACTGAAGACACGACGCGTGCCTGTCAGTGAGCGAGATTACCCGGGCGCACTGGGTGCACTTCTTGAAGCCGCTGGAAGGCTTCGATGTCATGGTCGGAAAAATCACGCCGGCGAAATCGAAAGACGAAATGGCGAAATTTGGCACCAGAAAAATAGGAAATTTCGACCGGGGCCTAAGTAAGGCCTACCCCGACGACGAAAGAAAACTTAACGGGGCAAAAAAAACTCGAAGTAGAGGAAGGAAAAAACCCAAAGAGGTTAATCCAAACAATTTTTGGAGTTTCTCACAGAAACGAGTCGAAAACGACGCGCGAGGTCGACTTTTCGGGGCACGAACGGTAAAACACAACCGTACCGAGCGCGGAGAAAAGAAGACTGGCCGGCACAAGCCGGTTTCGGGCGGGAAGACGGCCGCGCATGCGCGGTGCGCATCGGCGCGCGAGGGCTAGCAAAGGCCTTTGCTAGTGAAGATTCCGATTGGAGGGGCTGCCGTGGACGTCACCCATCAGTGAGAACAAGCAGCCTGCTTGTCCTCGGAGAATGTCTGGCAATACCCTTGGGTAACTGAACTCTTCAGGTCACTGAAGTCAGTACAAACTGTTAAAGTAACTGACTGGATTAGAAACTGGTTGAATGGAAGGTGATAAAGGATAATGGTAAATGGAGTTCACTCTGAGGAAAGGGTCTGGTTCTTTTTAACATTTTTGTAAACAATATTATGGAAGGGTTGTCTGGTAAGTTTTACCCCTTTGCAGTGGCTACCAAGGGTATATACCCTGATGGTGTGGATAACACGAGGAGGAAATACTTTTTTTTAAGGAAAGGTTGGTGGATGTGTGGAACAGCCTCCTAATGCAGGTGGTAGAGAGGAGTCTTCTGCACAGATTTCATTTTTGTGTGATTTTTCAAGAAGTAGCTTTTTCTCACCTTCAATGTGTTCCCAAAAACAATTAAGACAATCTCACCATGATTGTGGTGACAGACAAGCAAAATGTTTGTACTCTTTTTGATTATGGTCAGGACCCAAACACAAAGACACTTGGAATGAGTGTCGAAATTCTGGTTCTTTCTACTGCATTTCTGACAAGGTCTAAATCCTGACTCCAGAGACATTCTTGTTTTCTTTGTCCCTGCACCATCAGATGACATTAACCACTTCTATACCTGACTCAATCCTGTTTATAGATGGAAAATCCAGAGTTTATGTTTAAATCTTTTTTTATTGAAGGGAGTTGAAGTTAGCCAATCCACTCAAACACACAGCAAACATA